>NW_006408878.1:1719168-1736886 GCF_000296735.1 Chrysochloris asiatica
TCCATGGTACTTTCAATACTCTCCTCCAACAACTTAATTCAAATGCATTAATTCTTCTATAGGCTTCCTTATTCACTGTCCAACTTTTGCCTACATAGGAGGTTACTGAATTACCATGGCCTGAATCAGGCCCATCTAACTTTTCAAACTGACATCTTTGCTCTTCAACTCTTTTAAAAAGGTCTTGTGCAGCAGATTTCCTAATGCAATACATCATTTGATTTTTTGACTGCTGCTTCCATGAGTGTTGATAGTTGATCCCAGCAAAATGAAGTCTTTGAAAACTTCAATCTCTTCTCCATTTATATAGATATTGTTTATTGATCCAGTGTGAGGACTTTTGTTCTCTTTACATTGAGATGCAACCCACACAGAAGGCTGTGGTCTTTGATCTTCATCAATAAGTATTTCAAGACCTCTTCGCTTTCAGCAAGCAATGTTGTATCATTTGCACATGGCAGGTTATTAGTGAGTCTTCCTCCAATACTGATGACAAGATTTTCTTCATATAGTCCAGCTTCACTGATTATTTGATCAGCATACCGATTGAATAAGTATGGTGCAAGAATACAACCCTTCCTAATATTAAACCATTCAGTGTTCCCTTGTTCTGTTTGAACAACTGAATCTTGGTCTATGTACAGGTTTCTCATGAGCACAATTAAGTGTTCCAGAATACTCATACTTCACAATGTTGTCCAGAGCTTGTCATGATCCACATAATTTAAAGTCTTTGCATAGTCAGTAAAGCTCAGGTAAACATCCATCTAATATTCTCAGCTTTCAGCTAAGATCCATCTGAGGTCAGCAATGATATCTCTTATTCACATCCTCTTCTGAATCTGGCTTGCAACTCTGGAAGTTCTTTATCAATGTATTTCAACCATTGACAGAGAAGACCATGGTAGAAGAACCACAGTACACTTACCCTCAGGTCTTGTACGTTTTCTGCCTTTGGCATAGTGTAATCGCTTTACCTTCTTTCTATTTTTTTTTTTGTCTAAGATTTCTCTCTTTTTTTGGTGGGGGGGTTCCTCTTAATTTTTTAAATTGTGATTTGGGTAAAACTTTACAGAACATTTGATTTTCCATTCAATAATTCATACACAATTTGATTTGTGACATTGATTGCAATCCTCACAATATAAAAGCACTCTTCCCACATCCTCACTGTATTTATCATTTCCACTCATCCTTCATTCCTATCCTTTTCTGCCTTCTGAACTTCAAACCTGGTCATATTCTGCCATTTTGACATCATATGGCTGAGTGTTCTAAGGCGTACATAGCTCTCTGGTACTATTGTTCACCTTACAGTTCTGTCTATTGCTTGACAGAAATTTGAGCCATGGGAATGAATTCAGTTCCAGGCTTAAAAGGCTTCAAAAGGGCATAGTCTCAGAGCTGCAACAAGCTGCTATCTAGTTTGGAGATGTTAGCAATCTCTCCATTCTAGTACAATTTTTCTTGCTCAAAAATTTGGAATGAGATCTTAGACGGCATGATGGTTCCAGGGATCAATATATTTACCCCTGAAGGTAGAAGTTAAATATCCAAAATGATGTAGCTGCTATTATATCCTATTGCAGTTTCTTGATCATGTTTGGCTTTTTAGTAGGAAGTATAGATAAGCACTCTGGTAGCGTAGTGGTTACGAATCGGGCTGCGAACCTTAAGGTCAGCGGTTCGAAACTACCAGCTGCTCCGCGGGAGAAAGATGAGGCTTTCTACTCCCGTAAAGATTTACACCCTCGGAAACCCTGTACAGGGTCGCTATGGGTCGGAACCGACTCGACGGCACTTAACAACAACAACAACAATAGATAAGCACTAAGTCAAAGGGGTTTAGATGAAATAGATCAATTCATTTAAGGTAATTGAAATTTAGGTTTATTACATGAAGGATTAGCCACAAAATGACAATACTATCATCATTATGTTTTTCTCAAGATGAATGAAGGCAATAACAATCAATGATTAAGTGCAATTTATAACTCTGAAATGTACAAATTCTATGTTCTTATTGAAGGCTTTATATGTTAATCATGCATTCTAGTTTTGGTCAAAATCTCTCAAATAGAAAAATCATTCTCAAGGAATATAATGGGCCAGGTAAATTTAAATCCATCATCACTGGTGACTTTTATAAAATTTCCGTGTCAGACTTACTTCTACAAAAGATGCAATGTTACAGTATACGAAAGCCCAGGGGTGAATAAGTCAACATCAAAGTTATGCATTTGGAAGCATGCACAACAAAAGGAGGAAAAGGAAAGAATACACTATTCATTAGAAATCTATGCATTAGTTAGGTTCATTTAAGTTAGCTTATCCCAAGCTGCAAGATGTTAAGGGGTTTCAAGAAAAAAAATTCTATAAAATTGTTTTTTTCTCAAATATATTTAAACTCACATAAAATTGCTGTTAAGGAACTCTGGCTGTGCAGTGGTTAAAGAGCTTGACCACTATCCAAAATGTTAGTAGTTGAACCCATGAGTCATTCTATGGAAGAAAAATGTGGCAGCCTGCTTTCATAAAGATTGTGTTGTTGTTAAATGTTGTCAAGTCAGTTCCAACCCATAGTGACTCTGCATAGGGTTTCCAAGGAGCAGCTGGTGAGCTTGTACCATCAACTTTGTGGTTCAAAATGACTTTGCATTCCATCATGTTAAACCACAGTGCCACACCAGGCCTTGGAAACCATACAGAGCAATTCTACTCTTCCATAGAATCGATGTGTAACCCATTGCCATTGAAAACAATTCCCAGTAGGATTCTTATGAGTTAGAATCAACTTCACAGCAACTAGTATAATTGTTAGTATTATACAAAAATGCATCTTTTAGAAATTAGGAGAAACCCAGAACATTGGCTGAGTGATCACCTATATTATCAATGCATGACGTAGAATACAAATATGAATGTTTCAGCAACATTTAACAGGTAATTGTACAGATTTGTATTATTTCTTAATCATGACTTCTCTATGCTATTATCACTTATCAACTATTTTCTTCTGGTCTTTCTTTTGCATCCCAAATTAAAATGAAAATTACTTAATTTGTGTGATTGTGCTGGTCTTGTCACTAAATTAGGAATATGAGTACATTTTTAAAAATTTGTCATAGACCAGGATTCCTGGTGTGGCACCACAGGATAAGCACTCAACCACAAAGTTGGTTTGATCTGCAAGGTCAGTGGTTCAAACTCACCACCTGCTCCTCAGAAACCCTATACAGGGTCACTATGAGTTAGAACCAACTCAATGGTACTTAACAACAACAATCTTTGTCTTCTTTGATCCAAGTGCATACTATATTCCATGGACTTCTGTTATGGCACTATAGGATAAGCACTGGACTGCTAACCAAAAGGTTAGTGGTTCAAATCCACCAGTTGCTCCTTAGAAACCCTATATAGGATTTGCTATGAATTGGAATTGACTCGGCAGCACTTAACAACAACATTATATCCCATGAGCTATTGTTTATATTCTATCAGTACATAAAATCCCTTAAAAAGTATTCCATGTATATAAAAGTTTGGAAAATATGTGCTTTAAACAAAATTCCCAGTAATTCCTATCAGTGTATGGTACATTCCTAAATGAAAACAGAATTAATTGAATCTGAGTTTTCACACAGAAGGGAATACAATATAGTCTCCTCTCTTTTTTGTAGAGTAAAAGTGAGACCCTTAGATTTTAGGTGAGTGTTGTTGTTAGGCCCTGCATAACAGGAATAATGATGTCTTCTAGCTTCCAATTATGTACACTTTCCCTGGTTAGTCACGGTCTGATATCATAGAGATTAAAATAAGAAACGAAGAAGAAAGAAAGCAAAGATTCAAACAAAGAATGAAAGATTGTTTGTGAAGAGTTGCCTAGAAATAGTATTGCAAAAAAAAAATGAAAGATGAGCTGAGTTAAGCTTGATGTTCTGACTAGCTGAGTTAGCCTTGCTATTCTGTCAGAGTATTTAAAACATCATGAAATGCCATAAGTAATCAGTTATGTTGCAGAGAAAGTAAGACTATGAAAAATGCCTAGAGCTGAACTGTGGATTCTAATGAAGAGTGGGATAATGGGGAGTCGGGGTAGATTAGTGACTCAGCTTGAGCACAAACACATTAAGATTGAATTTTGAGAATGATGTGAAAAATTAGTTAACTATTCTCAGTTATGGAACTGTTTGACTGTGAAAAACAGAACCATTCATACTGACTTAAAACAAAAGTAAGAATTCATTGAAAGTTACACTGACCAATAGAATCCAAAGTGAGAGAGGCAGCTAACTTCCTGTAGGATAGTTGTTGTCATTAAGTGCTGTTGAGTTGATTCAGACTCATTGTTATGCTGTTTAGGGTTTCTGAGGAGTGTCTGATGGGTTTGAACTGCTTTCGGATAGCTATCCAGAGCTTATTCTACAGTGCCACACCAGGACTCTCCTATAGGATTAGAACTCAGCACTCCAGCTGTCAAGAACCAATACAGATATCCTTCTAGCCCTACATCACCTGTCTCTCTCTGGACAGTAATTTGACTCTACTTCTCTGAAAAATAGTGCTCCATTTCTGGGCTCTGGTTAAGGTAGACTACAACTAATGTGTCTTGAAATCAAATTCCTCAGAGAAAGAACCAGATCTTCTATTTTTGGAGATGAGTGGGGTCAAGCAATGCAGTTAACTATGGCAGTACACCCTTGGGAAGAAGTCATAGGAGATGATGTGAAATAGCATGATAGTACAGAAACTGCCTACCAACAAAGGAACCACATGGCTGTCAATGCTGTAAGATTATTTAGGAAGAAGGAAACGACTGCCACATCAAATGTAAAAATGTACTGAAAATAAACTGGGGGAGAGGAGGAAGGACCACATATCAGCTTCTTAGAGAAATACTGACCTACTCCATTACTTAGGTTGTACCTAAACTTGATTTTAAGACTTAAAGATGAGACTGAGTACAGATGGTGTCATAACTATAGATGGATCCCTCCCTTACTCCCTAGACCCATTCCGGCCAACCCTAGGCATTCTGTTAACAATTCCTTCTCAGCAATTTTCTTCCAAGTCTACTTCTCATCTTTTTGTAGACCTAAGACACAGAGAAGTGTTTAGGATAAGAACTGGACTTTTAACCATGAAGTTAGCAGTTTAAGCCCATTAGTTGTTCTTTGAGAAAAAAGGTGAGACTTTCTGCTCCTGTAATGATTTACAGCCTCAGCAACGTCATACAGGGTTGCTATGAATTGGAACTGACTCAATGGCACGTAACAACAAGACACAGCTAATAGTGGGAAAAAGGACTGTCTGTCATGATTGCCATCTCAGTACACATGCTATTAGAGAAAATCTAACTAATCTTCATGTACTAAAACAATGAGCTTTTAAACGGAAGAGACCTGGTTTGAATCCCTGCCTAATGCTTGGTAGCTCTCTGACTTTAATCAGTTTACCTAACCTAACATTTGATTTCTCATCAAGATAATAAAGAAAATTGAAGCGGTAGAACCAACAGCTCTTGGCATATAATTGTGTGGCCAAGTGTTGAAACAGTCAAAGGTGGCCCGGGTTATGGAAAGAAATTAAACAATACCTGGAGTAAACAAGGAATCAGATTATTTTCTTTTCTACGTTCTGGGCTTTCTATTTAGTAGGAGGCTAACTTTGAAGCTGTTTCTATACTAACAAAAATGAAACATATTGTTTTCATAAACCTTTGTAAAATAAGCAGCAGTCTCTGGCATGTTTGCAAATAATACCACATTCTCCAGACAGTTTATATGCAACATACTTCACATTAGTAACAAAAAGACATTACTAGTATAATTTTTAATAACAGATTCATGAAAGTTATTGCTTAAAAGACTATTTTAAAATGTAAATACATTGACTGAGTACCATTAATAATTTTATCTTTTCTTGTTGTTGTTGTTGTCAGGTGCCATCGAGTCGGAACTGACTCATAGCGACCCCATGCACAGCAGAATGAAACAATGTCTGATCCTGGGCCAACCTCACTACCGCTGCCACACTTGAGTCCATCAATGATACCACCTGGCTGATCCATCACGTTAGGGGTCTTCCTCTTTTTCTCTGACCCTCCACCTTACCCAGCATGACATCCTTCTCCAACGATTGTTTCCTCTGGACAATATGTCCAAAGTATGAGACGAAGCTTAGCCATCATGGCCTCCAAGGAGCACTCTGGCTGCACTTCTTCCAAAACAGGTCTATTGAGTCTTTTGGCAGTCCATGGCACTTTTAGTATTCTCCTCCAACACCGCAACTCAAAGGCATCAATTCTTCTACGATCTTCCTTATTCACTGTCCAGCTTTCGCATCCATATGAGGCTATTGAAAACACCATGGCCTGGGTCAGGCGTACCTTAGTCCTCAAGCTGACATCTCTGCTCTTCAACACTTTAAAAAGTTCCTGTGCAGCAGATTTGCCTAATGCAATACGTCGTCTGATCTCTTGACTGCTACTTCCGCGAGTGTTGATAGTTGATCCAAGAAGAATGAAGTCCTTGACAACTTCAATCTTTTCTCCATTGATAAGAATGTTGTTTATTGGTCCAGTGGTGAGGATTTTTGTTTTCTTGACATTGAGATGTAATCCATATTGAAGGCTGTGCTCTTTGATCTTCATAAGTAAATGTTTCAAGTTCTCTTCACTTTCAGCCAGCAAGGTTGTAGCATCTGCATATCGCAGGTTGTTAATGAGTCTTACTCCAATCCTGACGCCACGTTTTTCTTCATAGAACCCAGCTTCTCGTATTATTTGCTCAGCATACAGGTTGAATAAGTATGGCCAAAGAATAGAACCCTGTCTCACACCTTTCCCAATTTTAACACATTCAGTGTTCCCATGTTCTGTTCGAACAACTGCTTCTTGGTCAAAGTACAGATTTCTCAGAAGTACAATTAAGTGTTCTGGAATACTCATACTTCTCAATGTTGTCCATAGCTTGTCATGATCCACACAATCAAAAGCCTTTACGTAGTCAGTAAAGCACAAGTAAACATCCTTCTGGTATTCTCTGCTTTCAGCCAAGATCCATCGGACATCAGCAATGATATCTCTCGTTCCCCGGCCTCTTCTGAATCCAGCTTGAACCTCTGGAAGTTCTATGTCAATGTATGATTGTAGCCATTTCTGTATTACCTTTAGCAATGTTCATATATCTTTTCTTACACATTAATAATAATAAAAAAAGTTCCCAATCAGATCAATTCTGGTTACGAGTGCCTCTATATGTTACAGAGAATGGCTCCCTAGGGTTTTCTAGCCTGTAAACTTTACAGAAGGGGCACGGGTTAAGCAGTTGGTTGCTAACAAAATGGTAGGTAGTTTGACCAGTCACTTTGTATGAGAAAGATGCAGCATTTGGCTTCCATGGACACCCTAAGGAGGAGTTCTACCCTGCCTGTAGAATCACTATGCACTGGGATTCTGCTTGACTGACAGCAATAGGGTTAATCTTTATGGAAGTAGATCACCAGGACTTTCTTCTGTGGTGCTGCTGGGTGAGTTTGAACCACCAACATTTTGGGATACTAGTTGAGTACCCACATATTTTCTCCCACTACTAACCTGGTTTTATGAGTCACCTTCAAGATCTGTATAGCAATCATTGTTAACCCAAATACTCAGTGAACTCATCTGTTGTTACATGTTTTCAAGTCGGTTATGGCTCATAGTGACCCAGTATAGGGTTTCCAAGGAGAAGCTGGTGAGTTCGAATCACCAACCTTACAGTTCAATCCAACCTTGAGGTAGAGTGCTTACCTTATGTCACTACACCAGGACTCTGGATTCATCTGTAGAGCTTCAAAAACAAAAACACAGATGCCTACTCCCACAACAAAGGATTCTGAAGTAATTGACCAGGAAGCAGCCTGGCATTGGATTTTTTTGAAAGTTCTGTAGGTGATTCTAATGTGAAACCAGGGATGAGAACCAGTGACTAACATGAAAAGTGACTAATTATGTTAGAAATAACTAAGATGTTTACCATGCTATCAAAAAAGAGTATCTGCTAAATTAGAGCTAATATTTACATATATAATCCCAAATCAGTCATGTCCAAATATAAGACATAAGAAAAGTTATATATCAAGAGGAGAATTAGACAGACGATCCAGTCAGAATCTGAAGAAGAAATGAATAGCCCAGAAATGTGTGAGGGCTGCCAGCTCTTAAATATTTTCCTTATTCTTTCCTCCCAGTTCAGGAGCAACCTCTAGAATATTAAGAACCATGAATCTCTGGAAAGCAATATGGTGCTTCCTCAGAAGATTAGAAATAGAAATACCTGACAATCCATCAATCCCTCTACTTGGTATTTACCCACAAGAAATATGGCCATAACACGAGTAGATATATACACACCAATGTTCATAGCAGCACTATTTACAATAGCAAAAGGATGGAGACAGCCTAAGTTCACATCAATTGAAGAATGGATGAACAAACAGTGGTACATGAACAAATTGGAATACTATGCCACCTTGAAGAATAACAAGGAAGCTGCAAAGCCACCACATAACAGGGTTGAACCTTCAGGACATTATGCTGAGTGAAATTAGTCACAAAAGGAGAAATACTGCATAGGACCATTATTGTAAAAGAGTAAGAAAAAGAACCCACACTAAAAGAGGGAAAAATATATATATATATTTGCTGATTACCTGGATGTAGGCATGAGAGGAGAGGTGGGAGGCTGGGGAAGACAGAACACAGGATAAGGAACAGACACAAGGATAGCTTGGGGGCAGTGGGGGCGAGCAGGGGGTGCTATACACAAGAAGGGGGAGGGGAATAGGAGAACAAGGCTGATGGGAGAACAGTTAGGCAAGTTCACATTGGGGAAGTGGGACAGAGATAAATGATATTGTATGCACAACTTTGGAGCAACAGGGCTCCAGCATACAGAGATTGAGGCATGGTTTGAAGGGGTAAAAGAGGGGAATAGTGTTAAGATGCTTGGTTGTCTTTTGAATCTTGGTTTCTCTTGCCTACCATTGTAAAATAGACACTTGAGGTGGGGAGAAAGGAATAGTCAGAATCATCACTAGAGAAAGCTTGTAAGTCCATCTTCAGCCTATAACTGATTGGAATACCTTAAAGGGGGCTAGAAGTTGCCCAGTGAAAGAGGCTTCCTGTGGAGCCTTTACATTGCACAAGACCGTAGGTGGAATCCAGAACCCCATCCAGAACTGACTGAGGTGGGAAATTTCCACTGGAAAGGATGAGCAGACCAGGCTGGAGCAGCTAGAAGAACAGAAGATACTTCGTGAAAGAAAGACCAGCAGGAAAAATCTGAAACAATCACGGCAGTCTGATTGATTACTACAAGAACAAGTAAGCTGTTTGCCAAAGAACCATCAAAGCAAGTGGTTGAGACCCCTCAGAGGAAACCCCTTCTAAGACTGAGACTCAAGGGGAATGCATAAGCAGGCATGTGGTCTGGCTGATGACCACATTGGTCACTGATAAGGGAAGAGGGGGAAAAAAAGCAATGAAGAAGCAAGCTAAGTACGACCACATTCAATAGACCCTCATGAGCCTGGGTGGAGACCTGGATGGCCAGCAGTATGGCAAGACCTAGGGACTCCTGGGCTAAGAGGCAGGGACACGGCCACAGAGGACTAGAGTGGAGAGTGAAGCGTCCAGCTGATATGAAGTGATGGGAGATGCACAAGAACACTCATACTTGCATATGGTACCCACTTGACCTGGCTTTGTTGACTGGATGATCAGAACTCAGCTAGACGAAGAAAGAAGAGAAACAATAACAAAAAAATAATAGAGTAACCTGCTACAATTTGATGAACTTTACCTATGCTTACAAGGAGCTCTGGTAGTGTAGTGGTTACAAATTGGGCTACTAACCTCAAGGAGATCTGGTAGCGTAGTGGTTATGAATCTTGCTGTGAACCGCAAGGTTAGCAGTTCGAAACTACCAGTGGATCCGTGGGAAAAAGATGAGGCGTTCTGCTCCTGTAAAGATTTACAGCCTCGGAAACCCTGTGCAGGGTCGCTATGAGTCGGAACTGACTCCATAGCACATAACAAGAACAAAAGCTATACTTATGGACATAGTAGCTCAAAAAAGAGAACAAATCTTTACAGCAAGGATCACTCCCACCCCCTCGGTACACGGGGCTGATAGGGATGGGCAACTTAAATATTGGCTACCCCAAATTGGGGGAGGGGGGACTATAAAGGCAAGGAGTGACTGGCTTACAAGCTTTCAAGAGGGAGCCTAATTCCAGATGGGGCGGGGGAAGGTAGACTCCCCACTGAATGATTTCCCATCCGTTGGGACTCGGTTGACAAAAGGAAATGGGGATAAGACTCTTGTGGTAAAATGGTGAATAATCACTATCGGGTCTGACTGTGAATTTAGGAAATGTAGTGGTAGATGTTTTTTGACAAAAGGAGGAGAGTGATTGATTTTCATCCCAGGAGCAGAGGTCCCTGGGACCATCAAGTGAGTAGAGTGGAGAGCAGGACCATACCCAGAGAGGCACTGATGCCAGGGATGGAGACAGAGAAGATGACGTGGACAGATGGAGCGGTTGGGGACACTGGACTCAGGGCAGAAGAGGGGCTGGTGGCTGGAAGGGAGGGGGGCAGGCCTGTGTGGTATAACCTTTGGGGTTATATGATGATACATGGAGGGGCTATAATCATTGCAGTGAAACGAAATATGATAGGATGAGTGTAAAGCTGATGTTCTCCCATGTAAACCTCACAACAAAAACTTAAATAATAATAATAATAAAATACATTTAAAAAAAAACCATGAAAGCTTCCCTTAGCTCCCGCAGAGCTGCCCTGCCAACACTGTGTTGCTTACTAGCTACCCAAAGGTAGAACCCACGTTCTTTCCTCCCCTCAGCATCCCATTGGCAGCTGTCCTTTCTGGCAAGCAGAGATCAAGACAAGGTTTTCCATATGCACTGAAACTGGGAAAGGAGAGCTAACTCTGAAACCTCTTCCTCATCTTTGGAGGAATGCAGAAAGGCTTGCTTATTCCTAAGTCTCTTCTCCCTCCTGTTAAATGGTAACTGAAGTGCCAATTAACTCAATGGCTTAAGGCATTGCCATCAGAAATTCTGTATAAGCTTGTTTCACAGGAAGAGTGAAGTATTTCTTTCATGGCCCATCATTGCTAAGAGAAAGTCTTGTACTCGTTTCTAGTAGGCAGGGCTGTGAGGGAGTAGGGCAAGGGATGCCAGCGAATTCCAGGGAGAATAGGTAGGAAGCACTGCAAAGAGAGAACCTCTGACAACTCTGAAGGGTTCATCACTATTCCATTAACAAGCTTTATTCTAGCTTGGCTTGACCTTCAATCATTTTATTAGTTCTCCCTGGAAGGCCCTCTTCCCCAAGTCTTCACAAAACTAATTCTATTCATTTCCCAAAGCCCAGTTCATACACTCCTTTGCTCAGTTGACCATGCCAACTTAAATCAATCTTCGATTCATCTCTCAGCTTTGGAATTGGAAATCTTGGCACATATCACACTCCTTTACTAGATCCTGAAGACCCCAAGAGATAGCATTTTGCTTTTGTCCAAATGTGTACACTATATTGCACCAATTGTCATACTTGCCACATAGCAAGTGCTCAATAAATCTGATAAATTAAATTTAAATTTAAATATCATCACAGACTTCATGCACAACTAGAATTCATTCAATCTTGAAATAAGTGTTAAGTTTGAGCATGGGAAGTAGTGAAAGGCTTAAGTACCTGCCCTGGAATGGATAGCTATAGAGGCATTTAATTATCCCACATAAAGAATGAACTTGGATCAGAAGCAAACATGAATATTCCCAGTTAGCTTTACCTTTTGGGACTGCAGTTGTTTTTATCACAACTCTTTAATAGTAGCATACATTCTTACCAGAAATATTATCTAAATAAGTGTGGTTTCTGCAAGTCCCCGTTGTCACTCCTTATAATTGTATCATGGAAATCACTATCATTCTTGGCTTGGGGAAGTTAATGCATTTTCTGTCTGGGTGAAAGAGGGTCATCACTTATCTCTGAGCCCAGCATGTAGCAAACTCAAGAATGGCTACTCCACCTCCAGGGACTGGCAAGCAGTATGTTTATTTATGAGACCTTGTTACAAACTACCTTTCCTTCCTGATTGCTGGGCATGCTATGGGGAAGAGGCTTTAATTAGCAAAGTCCTCACCAGTTCTAATTTACTGGAGAGTCATGTAACTGCATTCCATGGGGTTTTGCTTCTACTTCAACAACCTTGTATGACCCAAATAAGCCTTGTTCCAATCTGAAAGTATCATAAAATTTAGAGCAGTATACGGAGTGTGTCGTTGCTACAAATTCTTTGAGCCTTTCCTGTCCTTCAAGTACCTACCAGAATCTTTCATAGCACCAGGACTTAGTGAATATTTGGGGACAAAACAAATGAATGAGCAAATGATTTTTACAATTTTCCTGCAAAACTGAGATCAGGGTTTGAGATATTTTGGTCTTTGGGTCAGAAAAAAATGGAGACATCAGAGAACCTTAACTGAAACATATCATTTAAATCTACTAAAAGCTCTTATTAACAAGAATGTTCATGTCTTCTTTCTTATTAGTATCTTTTGATACACTTATCCTAGCTTTCAATTGGCGATGGATGTGGCTATGTGCCATGAGGTCAGTTCTGACACATAGTAATCCTATTCAGGGTTTCCAAACCTGTAAATCTTTATGCAAGCAGAAAACCTCATCTTTGTCCCATGGAGCAGCTGGTAGTTTTGGACTGTTGGCCTTGTGGCTAGCAGCCTGACTGGTAACCCACTACACTACCAGAGGTCCTTATCTTTTAACTAGATTACAAATTATGGAAGAATCATGACTATTGTACAGTACAGAATCTTGTACCTAGTAATAGACATTCTATAAATGTAGGTGGTTAATCTACCTCAACATCATACATTATTTCTCCATTGGACTGTTATTCCCTTGCATGCCTATTGGCAACCTCCAATGCAGTCTATTATTGTCAAATGCCATCAAGTCAATACCAACTCATAGCAACCTTCTGCACAACAGAAAGAAACACTGCTCTGTCCTGCACCAACATCACAACAGTTGCTACATTTGAGCCCATTGCTGCTGTCACTTTGCCAATCCATCTCGCTGGGGACTTCCTCTTCTCTTCTGAACCTCCACTTTACCAAACATGATATCGTTCTCCAGGGACTGGTTCCTCCTGATAATATACCCGAAGTATTAGAGACAAGGAGTCCTGGTGTGGCGCTGAGGGTTAATGCGCCAGTCTGCAAAGCCGTTTGAACTGCAAGGTTGGTGATTCAAGCTCACCAGCCACTCCTTGGAAACCCTATCCAGGGTTGCTATGGGTTGGAACCGACTCGATTGCACTTAACAACAACAACATGGAGACAAAATCTGGCCATCCTGGCTTTCAAGGAGCATTCTGGCTGTACTTCCAACACAGATTGGTTAATGTAGTTTGGTGATGGAATTAGGTGTCCAAGATCAGGAAGAGCCATTCACAGAAACATAGCGCCAGTGTCAGTCCCTTAAGGAAATTGCAAAATGGCAAAGAATGTCTTCAGTGATCCTTCTCTCTCCTTTCCTCTTCTCCACCAGATATGCACTGATCCTCAACTCCAGAAGATAATCTGATTAATTTATTAACACAAATATATCACATACTTTATTTTTCTCTTATGTGAATTTTAAAAGAGGTGCTAAGGAAAGTATAATTCTCAACTCAAAAAAAAGAGAGGCTACTGATAACCTACATTCAGAGATTAATTTTAGTTGTAAGGAAGATGGTGAAAACTAAGCAATGATACTAATATTAGGCTGACCCTAGAAGACATGCACACTGGCTCTCCCATTCTCTCTCCGCATGAAGCTAACAAAAGGACCATACAGCCCTTTTTCTGTTCAGATCCTCTGTATTTTGAGACCCATCTCTTAGAAGCAGGGCAAGGAGTTCTGAACTTTTATGTGCAGAGCAGATGACTGTTGTAGCTTGATAGCCCACACTGGCTCATTTGCTGAAAATGAGATTCTTTTGAAGAGACTCTACCCTCACCCCCATGCCTACCATCAACCAACTTGTCTTGGCATTTTCTATGCTTTAGCTTCATTGACACAAATGATTTGTGCTCCATTGCTGACCTAAAGGTTAGTAGCTTGAACCCACCTGGCACTACAAGGAAAATGCCTGGTTATCTGCTTTTGTTAAGTTTACAGCCAAGAAAAACCTATAGAGAAGTTCTCCACATGGGGTTGTTGTAAGTTGAAATCAACTTAGTGGAAACAAACAACAACAATTTCACATGGGCTCTGGAACATTCCCTCCAGTATGATTTTTTCTGTCACCATGTTGCTTCTGTGACAACAACACCCATTCTCCTGGTCTCAGTTTTCCCTACTCTGCTGCCAAAGTTCCCTGGCCAGTCTCTGAGGGAATGATGCTTTTCTTTTGTCTAATGCAGGGATGGGGAAGCTTTTTCAGGCCATCCAAATTATCAACTTAAAAATTAGCCTGCTATATTTGGTCGCACATTTAATTCCCTCACCCTTAATGTGCTGGCTGGAACTGCAGTTGCTTTGACAGGGCCAGGACAAATGAAAGACAAGGTCTGGTCTACAGGGTGGGTCTTAAGTTTCTCTCTCCACTTGCTAGTGTGACCTGGTATGTTTCCCTTAAGTCTAGACATTGCACCCTTGTCAGTTACCTCCTCAGCCACAGCTGCTACTGCTCACTGGTGGTACTTGCTCATGGTCACCTCTTCATGTCTAGGAAACATATCAACCCATTTCATTCTTCATAGACTGAGTATCAGATTCTTCTTAAGCAAAAGAAAAAGGAAAAAAAGTCCCTTGCTCCACCTACACTGTGCTGTTGTTGTTTTTAAGTACCACTGAGTCAGTTCCAACTCACAGCGACCCTCTATAAGGTTTCTGAGGAGCTTGAACCTCTTTGACCTTGCAGTCCAGTGCTTACCCTAAAGCCCCACACCAGGATCACATACACACTGTACTGTCTGAAAATATTATGTTGAGTGAAATAAGTAAAAATGACAAATATTATATGACTCCACTACTATGAAATATTTAGGATAGGTGAGTGGGTGGAAGGGGAAAAGGGTATTCCTTTACAGAACACCGAGTTTCTGTTAAAGGTGATGGGAAATTATAAGATGAGATAAGGGTTATGATAGCTGAACAACATTAATTAATGTCACTGAATTACACATGTGAAGATAATAGAATGGCAAATGTTCCATTACTTATATATTTACCATGATAATTTTTTAAAGAAAAGGTGCCTCTGTTTTTTCACACAACAATGAGAGACTTCCCACACGATCACCATATTTATTCAATCTGTGTGTTTAAACAATAAAATCTGAGAACTGGACTACATGAGGAAGAACAAGATATCAGGATTGGAGAAAGGCTCATTAACAACCTGTGATGTGCCGCAGACATACACAACTGAAGATAGCTGAAGCACTTCAGCACTCAACACAAAGAAAACCTAAAACTGTCCCAAGTGGAACAATAAACAACATCATGATAACTGAAAACAGATACTGAAATTGGCAATGATTCCATTTAATTTGGACTTGCCATCAATGCCGTGGTGTAGCGAATCATTTAATGTGTCTCTTCTAGTTAGGCTTTGTAACTTCCACCAAATTACTCTTTTCCTGATGGCTCAATGTAAGAAAAGGAGAGTGAAGATACAGTTGTTGTTATGGGCCGTGGAGTCGGTTCCGACTCATATCGACCCTGTACAGGGTTTCTGAGGCTGTAAATCTTTACGGGAGAAGAAAGCCTCATCTTTCTCCCAAGGAAAAGCTGGTCATTTTGAACTGCTCACTGTGAGATTCACAGCCTGATTCGTAACCACTACGCCACCAGAGCTCCTTGAAGATAGAGTAGGATTGTATAATTCAAGTGATGGTTAACAGAGTTCACTGTGTTTGTAAAAACTTGAAACTCTAACATGAGTTTAAAATGAGACATCTCAGAAGTCAGAGAGTAGGGATGTCACTACCAACAAGGAAGAAGGGTCAAGAGAAAAGTACATTCTTTGAACCTTAAGATGCCTGTGCATTGAGCCTCCTTAAAGCAGGAACTAAAAGCTGTGACATCGAAGAAGTGGCAGAGAAGCAGCATCAGCAGAACCAAAAGCCAGAACATAAGACAGAGTGGTGTTTTCCAGCCCATGGAGCTAGTAAAGCTGAATGACTTTCAGCATGAAGAGCTTGCAGAGTGGGGTGCCTCTAAGCACTTAATCAGGAGACCTAGGTTTGTGTACCCAAGGAGTTAGAGCTGAGTGCATTTAGGATGAGACTTCTGGTAGAGTGGTAAGTTCTGTCCTAAAAGAGATTTGTAATCTTGGCTGGGCAGAGAGAGACCTGTCTATGGGCAGGGCTGAGGAGAAGAAAGCTGTCCTGACTGATACATCTGTGCCCTGAGCACTTCTGATTCTGAATTATAACCTGTGCCACCACTAGTCTGTCTGTTGTACTGTGGTGATTTGTGAGTTACTGTGATTCTAAAAGCTATGCCACCGGTATTTTAAATACCAGCAGGGTCACTCATGGTGGACAGGTTTCAGATGAGCTTCCAGACAAAGACAGATAAGAAGAAACAGTGATGAAATACTTCCGAATATTTAGTCACTGAAATCCTTAGGAATAGCAGAGAAGCACTGTCAGATGTAGTGCTGGAAAATGAGCCCCTCAGGTTGGAAGGCACTCAAAATGGGACTGGGGAAGAGCTGCCTCCTCAAAGTAGAGCTGACCGTGATGACACGAATGGAGTAAAGCCCGTAGGAGAAAAACCCGCAGGACCTTCATTTGCTGATGGGGCACAACTCAAAATGAAGAGAAATAGCCGTAAACATCCATTGAAAATCGGAACATGAAATGTACAAAGTATAAATCTGGGAAAATTGGAAGTTGTCAAAAATGATATCTTAGACATTAGTGAGCTGAAATGGACTGGTATTGACAGTTTTGAATCTGACAAACACATGGTTTACTATGCTGGGAATAACAAATTGAAGAGGAATTGTGTTGCATTCATTGTAGAAAAGAACATATCCAGATCAGTCATGAAGTACAACGCTGTCTGTGATAGGATAATATCCATGTGCCTACAGGGAAGCCCGGAGTCCTGGTGTGGCACTGTGGGCTAATGTGTCAGACTGCAAAGTCATTTGAAGTGCAAGGTCGGTGGTTCAGGCTCACCAGCTTCTCCTTGGAAACCCTATACAGGGTCACTATGGGTCAGAACCTACACAATGGCACTTAACAACAACAACAAAAGGGAAGCCCAGTTAATACCACTATTATTCAAATTTATGCACCAACCATTAAAACCAGTAAGGAAGAATCTTACCAATTTCTTCAATGTGAAATCAATCAAACATGCAATCAAGTGCTATTGATCATTACTGGTGATTGGAATGCAAAGGTTGGGAGCAAAGAGGAACGATCAGTAGTTGGAAAATATGGCCTTAGTGACAGAAATGATGCTGGAGATCGCATGATAGAATTCTGCAAAACCAATGAATTGTTCCTTTCAAATACCTTCTTTAGACAGCATAAGAGATGACTATACACATAGACCTCACCAAATGGAATACATAGAAATCAAATTGACTACATCTGTGGAAAGAGACAATG
>NW_006408878.1:1737760-1749392 GCF_000296735.1 Chrysochloris asiatica
CAATTGCGCCCATTCCAAAGAGAGGTGACCCAACGGAATGTGGAAATCATTGGACAATCTCTTTCATATCCCATGCGTGTAAAGTTTTGCTAAAGGTAATATAGAAATGGCTACAATCATACATTGACAGAACTTCCAGAAGTTCAAGCCGGATTCAGAAGAGGCTGTGGAAAGAGGGATATCATTGCTGATGTCCAATGGATCTTAGCTGAAAGGAGAGAATATCAGAAAGATGTTTACTTGTGCTTTATTGACTACACAAAGGCGTTCGGTTGTGTGGATCATGACAAGCTATGGACAACATTGAGAAGTATGAGTATTCCAGAACACTTAATTGTGCTCGTGGGGAGTCTGTACATGGACCAAGAAGCAGTTGTTTGAACAGAACATGGAAACACTGAATGGTTTAAAATTAAGAAAGGTGTCCCACAAGGTTGTATTCTTTCACCATACTTACTCAATCTGTATGCTGAGCAAATAATCTGTCGGATTATATGAAGAAAAATGTGGCATCAGGATTGGAAGAAGACTTATTAACAACCTGCGAAATGCAGATGATACAACCTTGCTTGCTGAAAGTGAAGAGGACTTGAAATATTTACTGATGAAGATCACAGAGCACAGCCTTCGGTATGGATTGCATCTCAATATCAAGAAAACAAAAATCCTCACCACTGGACCAATAAATAACATTCTTATCAACGGAGAAAAGATTGAAGTTGTCAAGGATTTTATTTTTCTTGGATCAACTATTAACACTCACAGAAGCAGCAGTCAAGAAATCAGACGACGTATTGCATTAGGCAAATCTGCTGCACCAGACCTTTTGAAAGTGTTGAAGAGCAAAGAAGTCAGCTTGAGGACTAAGGTACACCTGACCCAAGCCATGGTATTTTCAATAACCTCATATGCATGTGAAAGCTGGACAGTGAATAAGGAAGACCATAGAAGAATTGATTTATTTGAGTTATGGTGTTGGAGGAGAATATTCAAAGTGCCATGGGCTGCCAAAAGAACCAATAGATCTGTTTTGGAAGAAGTGCAGCCAAAGTGTTCTTTGGAGTCCAGGATGACCAAACTTCATCTTTCATACTTCAGACATATTGTCAGGAGGGACCGGTCACTGGAGAAGGATATCATGTTTGGTAAGGTGGAGGGTCAAAGAAAACAGAGGAAGACCCCCAACTAGATGGATTGGCCAAGTGGCAGCATCAATGGACTCAAGCGTGGCAACAGTAGGAAGGTTGGCCCAGGATGGGGCAGTGTTTCTGTCTGCTGTGCATAAGGTCACTATGGGTCGGTACCAACTCAATGGCACCTAACAACAACAACAACAATCTTCCTTACTAAACCCCATAACTGGAGTGGTGCCACAGGATAAGCACTCAACCACAAGGTCAGTTTGAACCACCAAGTCAGTGGTTCAAACTCACCAGCTGCTCCTCAGAAACCCTATACAGGGTCACTATGAGTCAGAACTAACTCGATGGTACTTAACCAATAACTTCCCTAATAAATGCCATAACTGTGAGTGTGGTGTCTGAGTTCTATGTTTCCCTTGTAATGAATTATCTAAGCCAGCTGAGTAGAGAACACTGTGGGAGGGATGGTTAATTTCATTGTGCTGCAAATTCTCAAGGAAGCAACAGTCAGGTAATCAAATTATGCATTGTATTGGGCAAATCTGCTACAAAGATCTTTTTAAGCTTTTCAAGACTGAGTTTATTTTCTGCTTTGAATTTTTTATTGAACCATGTGTTTTCAGTAATGAAGGACATTTTGAATGAAGTGAAAATAATTTTTTTGAAATGTGAATTTGGATACAATAAGTAGGAAACATATATTCCAAGGTGGTGTTTCTGTGCTGGGGTTGTGGGATGAAGCTTGTTGTTTTCTGATTCACTTTGTTATACAGACCATGACCATATTGTAGCATACACAAAAAGTAAGTTAACGGATTTTCACTAAACCTCAGAGGTGGAAAATAGAGGCAGAGTAAATGTTACACAGGTCATAAAAGAATTAAGGTGTTCAAAAGCAAAGATGTCATTAGAGGGCTAAGGTGTGCCTTACTCAAACCATAGTATTTTAAATAATCTCATATGCATACTGGACAATGCATAAGGAAGACTGAACATTTTACATACTTGAATTATTGTGATGGTGAAGAATATTGGATACAACATGAACTGCTAGAAGAATGAACAAATCTATCTCTTGGAAGAAATATAACATGGATGCCACCTAGATGTGAGAATAGTGAGACTTTGTCACATGTATTTTAGATATGGTATCATGAGGGACATCATATTTGGTAAAATAGAGGGTCATTGAATAAAAAGGAAGACCTCAAACAAGATGGATTGTCAGAGTGGCTGCAAACAATGGGCTCAAACAATAACTGTGAGGATGGCTCAGGACTGGGCAATGTGTCATTCTGTTGCGTGTAGGTTGTTAAGAGTCGGCACTGACTTAATGGTACCTAACAGCAACAGGATGATTGGAAGTGAAAATATGTATTCTAGTCAGGAAAACTCTCCATCTACCTGTGGTATTGTTATCATTGCCTTTCCACCTCAAATTATGAGTTTTCCCATCGCTGAAGTGTTTCCCCAAATCTTGTATACTTAATTTCTGTCATAGTAAAATTTCTATGGTACTTTTTACTACAAGTCATAGAAAAAAAAAAAATATATATATATATATATATGTATATATATATTCTATCTAATATAGTTCTTGTCATTGTTGTTGTTAAGTGTCTTCAAATCAGTTCTGACTCATAGCAACCTTGTATAGGGTTTCTGAGGGCTGGCTGATGAGATTGAACCCTGCGGTTTAAATGGACCAGTGCATTAACCAGCAGCAGCATGCCAGCTGTACCTACAAAAAGAAGTGAAACCAAAAGTACATGAAACAGTATCTTATGCTCTGAAATCTGAAATTCTCTGTTTTACTTCATTTTAATGTTTGCTTGAGTCAATGATTGATTTTACATCTCACTAAGAGGTCCCTACACAGATTTAAAATACTTCTGTAAGAAAAAAAAAAAAAAAAAAATGTTGGCAGTCCCAAACTGCATCAACTGTGTAAATGATAAAGAAGGAAGCACAACAATAATAAGAAAAAGATAACTCTTATTGCTGTCTGGAAAATCCAGCTATTTTATTAGGCTTGTTTTACTGGGGATTTTATTAGTGCTTTGTTTGTGTCTGGTCGTTGAATTGAGCTAGTTTCTTCCACTCTAAATGGAAAATTTCGCCTTCACATGTTGCTACCAGAATAAACACCATCCACTCATTTAAGGAAAACTAGCAACTGTGAAGTCTAGTGGAGGACTGTCAGAGGCCATCCCACTTTGAAGTGGTTGAATTCGTGTTTTTATGTGGGCGAGTTGATTTCAATGCCAGGCCATGTGCAGGTACCATCCGTTTGTCTGTGGAGTCAAGCTATGGTTCTGAATAGGTTTATTCTCCCAGACTTAAGACAGTCTAAGAAGAAAGACCTGGCTATCTACTTGCAAATATCAGCCAAGCAAAACAGTATGGATCATAATGACCCAGTCTGTAACCCACCATGGGGCTGGTACAGGACCAGGGGGAATTTTGTTCCTATTTGGATGGGGGTAGCTATGAATAGGGGGCAGATTCAATTAACAAGTAACAACAGCAACATCTTTTTTGAAAAAAAGTTTCATTAGTACCTCCCCTTGACAACTGGCAAAGAATTAATTCTCTGTTGAATTGATTATGCTTGGAGGAAGTTCAAGAAACATTTCCCCAGGACACAATTGAAAGTTGGTGCCTTTTAAAGAAACTGCTTAACAGAACGCTTGTTCATTTGTGTTCTGAGGTTGCTTCTTGATGTGTCAATCCACAGTGGTTACCAAGTGCTGCCTGTGAATGGACCACGCTGCACTATTTACCAACAGGGATAAAGAAGTGGTGGCTTTGACATTCATGTTTCCAAATATAATTCCTCAGTATTAGCAGAGAAGGTCATCATTTTATAAACACCACATTTTCTCATGTTCCCTTATTTCTTATTGTGAATAGTTAAAATAATATGCATTAATTATCTATTACCATTACTCATTTGTGGAGCCTTAGTATGGTGTTGTAGGAGAAGCACTGAATTGCTAACCTCAAGATCAGCAGTTCAAACCAACTACTCCTCAGAAATCCTATAGAAGGTTGCTATGAGTCAGAACCAACCCAACAATACTTAACAGCATTATCAAGAGCATCACTCATCTGTCAGTTTGTCCTACTGTGGGGACTGCACATTGTTATAATACTGGAAGCTATGTCATATACCAGAGTCCTGATGTGGCACTGTGGGTTAATATGCTGGACTGCAAAAAAGTCACTTTGGATTTTTGTGGTTCAAGCTTACCAACAGCTTCTTAGAAACCCTATATAGGGTTGCTATGGGACAGAATCGACTCAACATCACTTAACAACAACAACAATGGTATATACCAGCAGGGTCACCCATGATGAACAAGTTTCAGCAGGACTTCCAGACTAAGACAGACCAGGAAGAAAGAACTGGCAATCATTTTCTAAAATAATTGGCCAGTGAAAAAACCTTAAGAATCGCAGCGGAATAGTCAGATACAGTGCTGGGAAATGAGCTCCTCCAGTTGGAAGGCACTCAAAATACCGCTGGTGAAGAGCTGCCTCTACAAAGTAGAGTCTACCTTTATGATGCGAATGGAGTAAAACTTTATGAGCCTTCATTTGTTCATATAGTGTGACTCAAAATGATAACAGCTTTAAACATCTATTAATAATCAGAACGCTGAGAGTAAAAATATGAATCTAGGAAAATTGGAAGTTGTCAAAAATGAAATAGAACAATTGATGATATATACCCTAGGCATTAGCAAATGTATTGAGTTTCTATTAGCTATTTTGAATGGTACATTTATATGGTCTATGACGCCAAGAATGACAACTTGAAGAGAAATGATATTACATTTATTGTCAAAAAGAACATTTCAAAGTCTATCCTGCAGTCAATGCCTTGGTGATACAATAATATCTATCCACCTACACAGGAGAACAATTAAAATGGCAATTATTAAAACATACACATAACATGTAATGCCAAAGATAAAGAAATTGAAGATCTTCACCAACATTTAAAGTCCAAAATTGATTAAACATGTAATCAAGTTATACTGATTTGTTGTTAAGTGGCATCAAGTGGGTTCCAACTCATAGCAGCCCTGTACAGGATTTTCCAAGGAGCACCCGATGGGTTTGAACCACTGACCTTGCAGTTAATAGTCTAATGTTTATTCTACATAAACACACCAAGTCTCCAGGAGTACTGATATTGTTTTTATGTGCCATGTAGTCTGTTCCGACTCATAACTACCCTGTACAGGGTTTCCGAGGCTATAAATCTTTATGGGAGCAGAGAGCCTCATCTTTCTGCCATGGAACAGCTGGTAGTTTCGAACTGCTGACCTTGAGGTTCGCAGCCCAATTCGTAACCACTATGCTACCAGAGCTCCTTCCAGGGGTACTGTTAGTTACTGTTAACTGAAATACAAAAGTTAGAAACAAAGAGGAATGATTGGTACTTGGAAAATACAACCCTGGTGACAGAAAAAAAGCCAAAGGTTACATGACGAAATTGTGTAAGACCAACAACATAAACAGTGATTTGGATCTCACGAGAAGGACTGCAAAGTAATCAAATTGATTTGTATCTATGGAAAGAAACAATACAGTAGTTCAATATCATCAGTAAGAACAAAGTCAGGTGTCTACTGTGGAACAGACCATCAATTGCTCATGTGCAAGTTCAAGTTGGACCTGAAAAAAATTAAAACAAATTCAAGAGAGCCAAAATATATCTTTGAGTCTTTCCCACCTGACTTTAAAGACCATCCCCAAAATAGATTTAACACTAATGACCCATGAGTTGTGGGAACATTAAGGACACCATACGTGAGGAAAGCAAAAGGTCATTAAAAAGACAGAAAAGAATAAAATGGATACCAGAAGAGATTCTGAAACTTGATCTTGAATATAATGTAGCTAAAGCAAATGGAAGAAATGATGAAATAAAAGAACTGAACAAAGGATTTCAAAGGCAGGCTTGAGAAAACAAAGCAAAGTATTATAATGAAATGTACAAAGAACTACAATTAGAAGGCCAAAAAGGGAAGAATTAGCTCCACTTTCCTAAACTGAAAGAAGTGAACAAACAAACAAACAAAAAATTGAAGCCTGAAGTTGAAATATTAAAGGATTCTACTGGCAAAACTGAATGACACAGAAAATATAAAATAAAATGGAAAGAATACAGAGTACTGGTGGATGTCCAACTATTTCAGGAGGTAGTATGAGATACAGAGCCTATAATACTGAAGGAAGAAGCCCAAGCTGCACTGAAGACATTGGAAAAACAACAACACAAGGCTCTAATAATTGGTGGAATACCAACTGAGATGTTTCAATAAAAGATACAATGCTGGAAAACCTCACTTGTCTCTGCCAAGAAATTTGGAAGACTGCTACCTGACCAGCCAATTAAAATAGGTCTCTATGCATGCCTATCCCAAAGAACAGTGATTCAAGGGAATGCAGATTTTTTTTTTTTTTTACGTGCAATTTTAAATATAATGAATGTATTACTCAGGAGAATGTACAAATGAGCTGCTAAAATTTTGCTCACCATTTCTTGGAGTTCAAGGAATACCTAAAGCCTTTCCAACAACCTCAGGTTCAGAAATTGTGCCTTTAGCAGTCTCTGAGCCTAAAGACATGGCTTCTGTAGAAATCTAGAAAGGGGTGTACATATAGCAACCTAGATACTTACATTATCAAATCCTAATAGACATTTTCATTTAACCAGAAAGTTAAAGGACTTTGGATAACAATGGCCCTTTTCAAAGTAAGGCACAAGAAATATTCCTTTTCAAAGTAAGGCACAAGAAAATCCAAACTCTTACTTATATTACAGTCCTTGAGACTTATTCTGGAGTGTGTATTCTCAAACAGTTAAAGAGGGATGGAGGGATTTTGCTATGGAGAGCTTCTGTGCATAAAAATGCAGTGTTTCACCATGAGTGTCTAATGATATCTGATAGCAATCTATGATTAGAATGTGGTCAATGGAATTATAACTTGACTTTTGTTATAATTCCTGCTGTTTTTCTTTTGCAAGTTTCTATTTTGAAACCCAGACTCTGAACTATGATCGCTCACCTTCAATCTAGGAGTTTTATTTATTGAGTTATAATCTTCCTTTTCCACTGAACATGTTTCGCAAATAGTGCCATCTTCTTCCAACTGGGTATTTAGTAGACTTTAAATGCTGTGGGTCAATTCACCAGACTGCAAAGCCATTTGAACTGCAAGGTCGATGATTCAAGCTCACCAGCTGCTCCTCGGAAACCCTACACAGGGATGCTATGGGTTAGAACCAACTTGAAGGCACTTAACAACAACAACAACAAAACTCTGGTTGCGTTGTTGTTGTTGTTGTTATGTGCTGTGGAGTTAGTTCTGACTCATAGAGCCCCTGTACAGGGTTTCCAAGGCTTTAAATCTTTATGGGTGCAGAAAGCCTTGTCTTTCTCCCACGGAGCAGCTGGTAGTTTCGAACTGCTGACCTTGTGGTTCACAGCCCGATTCGTAACCATTACTCTACCAGAGCTGGTAGTGTAGTGGTTATGAAACTATCAATGGTTCCAGGGAAGTAAGATGAGGCTTTCTCTTCCCGTAAAGATTTACAGCCTCGGAAACCCTATACAAGGTCACTATGAATCGGAACCAACTGCATAGCACACCACCACCATCACCACCACCACTTTCTGGTAGTACAGATGTGCTCAGCTGCTAATCAGAATGTTAGCAGATGAAGTCTACCTGGAGGTGTGTTGGAAGAAAGGGTTAGAGATTTGCTTCTGAAAAACCAACCATTGAAAATCCTCTGGTACTAAATTCTAGTCTAGCTAGCATACATTGAGTTACGATTAGTCAGAATTTGACTGAATAGCAACTTGTTTTTGCATCATTCAATTTAAAAAATTGACACAGAGTGAAAGAGTTAATTGTCTTTGCTGTGTATTCTCAAGCAGTCTCTATGTATTCTATTATAGCATACAGGATAAGAGGCATACAGATAAAACTTTATAAAAGCAAAAACAAAACAGCAACAGTGTACTCATTTGCCACACCCCCTATCATAAATGGAGCCATAGAAGTGGCTCAGTTAGCCACTTTGTAGGATGTATTAACATTGCATGTATAAACATCAGAGACTTATGTTTCTAACCTTAAGACAAGAACAATGTATCATTTAATTTTATAATGTGGAGTCTGATATGGCACTTCACCATTGTTATCTAATAACTGGATTGCTATCATTCCCTTTAACAAAGTACAGAGATAATGTTCCAGTTCCCATCGCAATGTAGCTGAGAAGCTCAGCAAATAAACACACAGAAGAAAAAAAACAAACTCTCTCTCTTTAAAACAACATTTCTCACTTAGCTCCTACATAATGTGAAAATATTTCTATTCTTCAGCATGTAAAACTACTGTAAACATTTCAGACAGAGCCACTGAGAAGCAGATGACGACACTGAACTTAATACTGCCCATAGGACCCTGAGATCACATCAGGGGACATTCTCAGGTTACATTTGTATGCATCACATGTCATCCTTTCCAATCAAGTCAGCATATCCTGATGTTGGAAAAAATAACAAAAATTATTTTAGCTTTTATTGAAGAAAAACATAAATGTTTGAAAAGTACACAAGGGTTAAGTGGACAGCTCAATTAATTTTCTAAAAGAATACACCAGCACCATGATGAAAAAAATAGATTACCGTTCCCCTTGTGCTTTCTTCCAGTCGTTACCCATGCTCTACCAAGGGTTACCACTATCCTAATTCCTAATAGCAAAACAAAAGCTTGTATGAACCTAGGGAAATTGCAAGTTGTAAAACATGAAATGGAACATATAAAGACTGAGTATCCAGGTATTAGTTAACTGAAATGGACTGGTATTGGCCATTTGAATCTGACAATCATACTGTTTACTATGCCAGGAATGATAAATTGGAGAAGAATGATGCCACATTCATTAGCAAAACACAAGCAAACAAACATTTCAAGATCTACCTCAAAGTAAAATGTCTTCTGTGAAAGGATAATATCTACACACCTACAAGGAAGACCAGTTAATACCAATACTATTCAAATTTACCCTCCAACCAGTAAAGTCAGTGAAGATGAACTTGAAAAATTCTGCCAATTTCTTCAGCCTGAAATTGATCAAACATGTGATCAAGATGTACTGATAATTATTGCTTATTGGAATTCAAAGGTTGGAAACAAAGAGGAAGGATCCGTGGTTGGAAAATACAGCCATGGTGATAGAACTGATGCTGGAGAATATATGATAGAATTTTTCAAGACCAATAAGTTATTCATTGCCAAATATATATTTTAAATAACACAGAAGACGACTATACACATGGGCCTCACCAGAGGGAATGTACAGAAATCAAATCTACTAGATCTGTGTCAAGAGACAGTGGAAAAGCTCTATGTCATCAGCCAAAACAAGGCCAGGGACAGACTGTGTAACAGACCAGGAATTGCTAATATGCAAGTTCTGGCTGTACCTGGATAAAACTAAAACAAGTCCACAAATATGACATTGAACATATTGTATCTGAATTTAGAGATGATCTCAAGGACAGATTTGATGCATTAGACACTAAGGTTGAAGACCAGAAGAGTTATGGGATGTCATCAAGAATATCACACAGGAAAAAAGCAAAAGATCACTAAGGAGACAAGAAAGAAGAAAAAGACCAAAACGGATGTCATAAGAGACTCTGAAACAGATGCTAAAGCAAGTGGAAGACATGAGTAGGTAAAAGAGCTGAACAGAAGATTTCAAAGGACAGCTCAAGTATTCCCCAAAGGGAAGAACACACTCAACATTTCTCAAGCTGAGGGAACTAAAGAAAAATCTCAAAGCTCATCGTGTAATATTGAAAGATTCTATGGGCAAATATTGAGTGTTGCAGAAAGCATCAAAAGGAGATGGAAGGTGTACCCAGACAGCATCACTGCCCAGTCCTCTGTCATTCTCACTACTGTTGTTAGAGCCCATTGTAGCTGCCACTGTGTCAATCCAGTTCCTTGATAGTCTTAATGTTTTCTGCTGACCCTTCACTTTTACATTATTAGTAACTGAATGGAAATATTTTTTTTTTTTTTTGCCTCTTTCTTTTCTATTAATTACTACTTGGAAGAGGCAGCTCTTCTCCAGCCTTCCAACCTGGGGAGCTCGTCTTCCAGCAGTATATCTGATAATGTTCCGCTGTTGTTCAGAAGGTTTTCAGTGGTTAACCATTCAGAAGTTGTCTGCCTCTCCTTCTTCCTAGTCTGTCTTAGTGTGGAAGCTCATCTGAAACTGTCCACCCTGGGCGATTCTGCTGGCATTTAAAATACCCATGGCACAGCTTCCAGAATCACAGCAACATGCAAGCCAGTACAGTACAACAAACTGATAGATGAGAGGTGGCAATTAAATTTAATTTCATTTACATTCAATGCATCAGAATTTTTATATGTTTAAAATACTCTAGATAAATCTGATTTATAATAAAGAGATGCCTCATCATTTATTTAATTATCCCTGTACCTTCAGGCATCTGTTGCTATTGTTAAGTGCCATTGCTGGTTCCAACTCACAGCAACCCTGTATAGGGTTTCCAAAGCCGTAAATCTTTGAGGGAGCAGAAAGTCTCATCTTACTCCTATGGAGTGGCTGGTGGGCTCGACCCACTCACTTTGTGGCTCACAGTCCAGTGCTTACCCTATAAAACCACTGTGCTCCTTTCAGGCATTTAGGATTATTTAGAATTCCATCACTATAATAAATAGCGCTGAAATAAGCATTTGTATAGTAAAAGCTACAATTTAATTTTCTATTTTTTTTCCTCAGACTTCATCTCTAGAATTTACATATCATAATATGTCATGGTTGTTAGGTGCCATTGAGTCGGTGCAGACTCATAATGATCTTATACACAGCAGAACGAAACACTGCCCGATCCTGGATCAACCTCACTATTGTTGCCATGATTGGGCCCATTGATGCTGCCACTTGGCCAATCCATCTCGATGGGCATCTTCTTCTTTTTCTCTGACCCTCCACCTTACCAAACATGATATCCTTCTCTAGTGACTGGTCCCTCCTGACAATATGTCTGAAGTATGAGAGATGAAGTTTGGCCATCTTGGTCTCCAAGGAGCACTCTGGCTGCACTTTTTCCAAAATGGATCTATTGGTTCTTTTGGCAGCCCGTGCATTTTCAATGTTCTCCTCCAATACCATAACTCAAATGCCTCAATTCTTCTGCGGTCTTCCTGATTTACTGGCCAGCTTTTGCATGCATATGAGGTTACTGAAAATATCATGGCTTGGGTTAGGTGCACCTTAGTTCTCAAGCTGATACCTTTGCTCTTCAACACTTTAAAAAGGCCTTGTGCAGCAGATTTGCCTAATGCAATATGTCCTTTGATTTCTTGACTGCTGCTTCCATGAGTGTTGATAGTTGATCCGAGAACAATGAAGTCTTGAC
>NW_006408878.1:1749650-1755864 GCF_000296735.1 Chrysochloris asiatica
TGTATATGTAATATGTATATGTAAATATATGTAATTTATATATAGTAAATATACCTTTTTAAAGAGACATATTTCTAAAATTTTTTCTAGCAAGATATTTTAAAATTTTGTATACATATTTGTTGTATTTCACATCATTATTTGTTGAGGACCGCAAGTACTGAGATGCTGAGGACCAGTGTCATGGACGAAAATCCAACACGATGGCCGCTCTCAGGTTTGCTAGCCAGGGACCCTGAGGGCTCAAGGAAGTAACCTCCGGATGTCCCAGGTTCATTGGCTTTTACAAACTCACTGTTGGGCTAGCTCTGTATAATTTTCTTTGGTCTTATTCATTCTATGCTTCGAACTCCAGTAATTATAGCTTCTGAGAAAATGATTTCTTATGTGCCTCTCTTAACGTCTCCACTGTGTTGGCAATGCTTAAGGTTCTGGGAACAAAATCTCTCTGAGGAACAAACTCTGGCCACCTGGCAAGCATGGCAAAACTGTTCTTTATCAAGTTATTCAGTTATGTTTGGTATTTACTTAATACATGAGCTTTTAGTATCCATGTACAATATTAATATTAAAACAAAAACCTCTTCTAAAGCCGAGGCCTAAAAGTTCCTAAGGCAAGTTTGCTGGGAGATGCTGGAGAAAAATTCCCCTAAGGAATTCACCCAAAGTAGATTGGCGGCTTCCGGGGTTTTATTCAAAGAATAATGGTTGTCAGCCTTCTCAGATCGTCCGCAGGTGCAGACCATCAACATAGGCGTCCTCCTTCCTCCTGCAAGCCTCGGCCAGGTAGCTGAAATAGCTGGATTCCTTTCAGACCTTTTGAATCCTTTTCTCACTGAAGATAAGGTGCTATAGGTATGTTAATTAGCCTTGAGAAACCTCAAGTTGCTGCCTTGGGATTTGAACCTACAAAGTACTATATAACAATTTGTTTGAATTTCTAGAAAATTAAGGGTGTTAGATTATCAAGACAATTTGTGATGTATGTTTTAGAATTTGTTCCTGTAAATCATTGAGTCCTGTTTTGAATGATTAATCACATTTCACTTCTGTACCCTGTCTTAATAATCCCCGCCTTCCTTTGTGTAAAGCTCCTCCCTGAAATAAAAAGGAAGCACAGACTGAAGCCTGCATGCATTATGGCTTGCAGGGAATGTATTATGGGCAGGCATTGCAGTTGGCAAGGTGTGCATACTGCTTGCCTAGCCATGAAGTTTAAAATGCAGGATCTGTCTGACGCCAGTGTCGCATCCACTCTGGTCTCGGGGTGTCTTCTTGTCTCTCTTGTTGTGTCTTTGTGTGTATTCTTTCTCTGTCTCTGTCGCTGCCAGATCTCCCTACTTCGTGACCCGAACCCCCCAGTCAAGGCCGGTCCTCAACAATTATTAATAGATGAAAACACTAATTGTTTTTACTTGCATTTGCCTGGTTTCTAGCAATGAATGCAGAGTATCTTTCCATTGATTTATTAGGTCATGAATTTCCTATTTCAATAATATACTCATTGCTCAGTAAATTCAGTACCTACTAACCGCCAAATGTTAAAGACTCATCAGAGAACAAAGCAGACAAATTATTGTTTATTAAGTGTCATCAAGTTGGTTCCAACTCACAGAGACACTGTATAGGGTTTCTGAGAAGCAACTGGTGAGCTTGAACCACTGACCTTGCAGTTCAAACCAACCATGTGCTCTAGCAGCGAAGGCCCTGTACATCAGTGTCACCGAGTGGATTCTGACTCATGGCAACTCAACGTGCTGCAGACTAGAACTTCTCCATAGCACTTTCTTGGCTGTCATTTTTTATAGCAGCAGTTTACCAGACCCATATTCCATGGAACATGAGTTCAAATCATCAAACTTTAGGTAACCAATAGCAAACCAATACTCAGGATCCTAATTTAGCTAAGTGATGGTTAAGGAAGATCTCTATCAAATGAAATGACAAAAATAATTTTTTTGTGAATTTTCTGTTCATACTCCTAAGCACGTCAACAGTAGGAGTCTTCACTCTTGTGATTTTAGAAAAGAGTCAATATGTTCAGTAGTCAATAAACACCAAAATAATCTAACTTCTTAAATGTCCTAGATTTTATTTCCTTGGTTCTCAGAAAGCATAATTATCTTAACTACTGATCTCCAAACCTCTATCATTGTCCCCAATACACTCAGCTATTCCAGTTAATGACAATATGATATAATTCAACTACAAAGTCAAAATTTGCTCACCATTCCTTTTACATTTTTTCCAGCTAATTGTAATAATAGACTGGTGCTGGTATACTCAGATACCAGTAACAAGTCTTCTTTGCTGTTTACACAGCACATCTATGAAATAGTGAACGAGTCTTACTGGCTTAATCTTGCTACCAAACAACTGCACTATATACTTTACAAGTAGGCTGTTGCTGTTTATGTTGTTAAGTGCTGTGGAGTCTATTCTGACACACAGCGACCCTGTAAAGAGGTTTCCATTGCTGTAAATCTTTGCTGGAGCAGGAAGCTTCATCTTTCTCCCATGGAGCAGCTGGTGGGCTCGAACCACAGACCTCATGGTGTATCTTCTAAGTAGAGCCACTATGCTTCTCACAACTAGGCTAAGCAACCTAAATTTGATTCTTATCTTTCTCCTGCATTGAGTTCTTGGGCATCAAGGAATGACATGTCAGGAGAACTTGATTGTCATGGTGGCTGCCATTGAAAATCATAAAAGTACACAAATCTCTCTTGTCCCAAGCTTCATTGTGAGAACCAGCATCATTTAAAATGTTATATATTTATATTAAACTTAGAGGTGCCTCTAATTCCTAGCCCTCTTAAGATAAACACTGAACTGAAAGGTTGGTTTGAATCACAAGGTCGGTGGTTCAAACTCACCAGCCACTCCTCAGAAATCCTATACAGGGTCACTATGAGTCAGAACTTACTCTTCAGCACTTAACGTCTTAACATACACAACAGAAAAGAGCTCATTAAGATTTGCTGAGAATCTGGAATTGATCAAATGCAATGTTCTGTGAGTTGCACAGATTTTCATCTATTTAATACTAAAATGTTACCAGAAAGTACTAACGTTATCAGAAAAATGGCAAAATATATTTACCTAGACCAGTGTAGGTGTAAATACACTCCATTCATTCAAGTATGTATGATGCTGGTTTCTCTCATTAATCCTTAATTTCCAAAGTACCAAATCTCATTGCTTTATAGCATAAATTCCTTAGCTATGCTATGTAAATTTCAAAATCTGCTCTTTCCCTACCCTTTTCACTCTTCTGGCCCTGTGGAGTCTTAGCTTTAAGGAGATGCAACACAATAAGCAGTAATACTTTCCTCACCAATTCCTTAGTATGCTTGTTTGATTCTGTACAGTTCTGATTTATTAAACACCTTGAAATGGGAACACTGACAAAAGTTTAAAGTTACTGTTCTTTTAAAAGCTGAGTTACAATTTCTCCGTCATTTTTAAGCTCTGTGAAAACATCAGAAATCTATGAATGGATCAGTAAAAAAACACTTCAAAGTCAGGCCCAAGTAGCATTAGCAATCCGAAATTCATTGTGATATGCTTGGCACAAAAGATTTTATTAATGAGTTTTCCATGAAGACATCAGGTAAATTAATTAACATGGACTTTCATAAAAGAAAGTGGAAAGAGAAGGAAATGATGATGTACCCTGGACATAAAAGTAAGTCAACAAGCATTGAGAAGAGGGATGTGATAGTTTTCATGTTTTTTTTTCATTTTCTGAACATCCATAAACGTGTTACTTTGTTCTCCTAACCTGTTGTTGTTGTTAAGTGCTGTCAAGTAGATTCCAACACATAGCAACTCTGTATAGGGAGTTGCTGGTGGGTTTGAACAATTGGCCTTGTGGTTAGCAGTCTAGTGCTTATCTTATAGTGCAACACCAGGTCTCCCAACCTTACACACCTCAATTATTCTTCTGGACATGTGTAGTGGATAAGTTGGCTTCAGAGCCCATTTGGGCCTTTGAGTCCTAAATGTGAATTGTGTATCTGCATCTAAATCTGCGATATTAAATAACCTTCATTACTCACATGCCCATTCTTCCTCATCCCAAAACAACAGTGAAAAGAAATCAAGAATGTTCACATTCCAAGTGCTTAGACTTCACAAAAGCAGTATATCTTTTACCATTAGTGTCAGAGTGAGGAGACAATTGTGGAAGTTGGATCAGTTCCCTTGAGAATGCTTGTTTCCTACTCTTCAACTGCCCCACCTCATGGTAAGAAGCAAGAACAGCAACCATTCTCTTGATACCACAGTTGGGAAAAAACAAAAACAAAAACCAACTGGTAATTTTATACATTTGTGCAAGCTATGCATGAACCAGAGTTTTTGTTTTTCCTGTTTCTCTACTCTTCCTAATCTTACAGTCTACTCCAAGTTGGTGAATAACAGCTAGCCACAGAACAAAGTAACCACACAGAAGCCACCGAGCTTAGTGGTATCACTAGAGTTATCAGTGACACTCCTAGGGGTGACTCAGAGTGTCACCTCCCTCCCCTCCTCCCTTCAATCTCCTGCTGTAACAGATCATACAGAATCCTTAATAATGTTTCTTATTAATGTTAATCAGAGAATAATATGTGACATAGTTATAAATTGCTTAAATGTAATACTTAGAGTTATATGAATATTATTAATATTATTAATAAAAATGTTTTATAACATCTTTCTACATTGGATTACATTAATAGTTACAATATTATTAGTAACAAAGTTGAAGCTCTTTTTAATTTTTCCCTTCTTTTCTGTTCATTACTATTTTATTCTCAAAAAAAGTGATTGACATACATTCACAAATACCAACTACCAAAAACTATAGCTAAAACATCAGAAAATAAGACACAATCATTGACTGTAAAACCACCCACAGCAATGAAAACAGCAGCCTAAGCTTGTAGCCACGTGTCAATGAAACCACATAATCTGAAGTTTCATTGTAATTAGGTAATGATGACTACTCTGACTGAGCGTTTAAGAATATTCAAAAAGTAAATGAGCATAGAGAGTTAGTCTTGTAGGTATAATAATACATGAAAACTGGGTTTATAAAAAAGGTTTTTTGTTCTTAGAGTTGACTGCTGGGATATTTTTATAAAAACCTAATAAGCTTCAGAAACACCACACAGGAATTTTATACACAGTCATTGTGGTGTTCCCTCCTCTTACAGTGTCACCGGTGTGGCCTATGCCCCCTGTACTTCCTTCATGACACTATTGTTACAGAGACAACAACCCAACTCTAGCTGGTGGGGTAGAATGTAGTGCTACCACATGCAAGCTCCCTGAGTTCATGCACAACTAAAATAATTCTTCTTTTCATCTCCAATGATAAGCTTTGGCACTAGAGATGAAAGGTTGAGTTGAGATTTACATGAAATGGCAGCGAAAACTCCTTTGTACATTCTCACTGTACTTAACATTACAGTAAACCATGAAAACCATCCACCGCCTACTGTTCTGATTTTACAGAAGCAGCTGGGGCCTAATTATGTTACATGATTTTCTAGAACTCACATACATCTTTCCTGCCAGAATCCATGTCCTCAAGAAAGAAGTTTATTCTCCATTCTACTGCATCTACTACCATTGGTTAGCTGCACAACAACCACCATTTTCTGATAATCAAACCCTCCCAATCTTCTCATTTTAACAGGTGAAAGGTTAAGTCCTTCAATAGGTTAGGGAAAAATAAAATTAAGAGGGAGTAGTTTTTGTGAGTTAGAATCTTGAGTTAGGACACAAGAAATTAGAATATGTATCCAACAAAACACGACTCGACGGCACTTAACAACAACACCAATCCAACAAAGCACAGTATTGAAATATTACAAAAGAATTTTAGAAAAATAGATTTACCCAGCATGCACCCTATATGACAGATTAATGCACGGGGTAAAATTGATCATTTATAATGATATTAAAGTTTGTTGTCGCTAATTTTTTTTAAGTTTTTATGTGAATTGAGTGAAAGTTTACAGACACAATCATCAGTTTTACATTGAACAAATGATATACTTTGTTTCATTACAATCATTTTAGCTCTTTTTTTTAAACACTCAGGCATATATAATAATTTACACCACCAAAGGGCACATTCTGAAAGTCTGCCTCTTGGCTGCCAGCTCTCAGTTCCTCTCTTTCCATGAATCTAGAGTCCTTAGCTGCTCCCTCTCTCCATGTC
>NW_006408878.1:1758704-1772118 GCF_000296735.1 Chrysochloris asiatica
TTGATATGAAAACTCCTTCTCTCTTTGTTGGTATTTTGAGCTACTACATCCATGAGTATAGGTCAAGATCATTAAATTGCAGCAATTTACCCTCATTTCCTTTCAATAATTAAAATTAATCATGTTACTTTAAAAGGTTTTCCATCATTCATCCATATCAACTTAGAGTTGACCTTTTCATATCCCAACATCTGAGTATGACTCTGATCAGATTCCATAATATCTTTAAGGATCTATTTGAAACCCTTTCTTGGGAAGTAGTGAGATACATGCTTGTTATACTAGATCTTTGGATTGTCCTGTGTTTTGGTTCATTTTCTTTATTCTTGTTAGTATTATTTGAGCTACATAATGCTCATACAATTTTATCTCTTAAATACTTGATAAAGACTAATGATTCCCAAAAAGTAGTCAAAGTGTGGTCCTGGGAAAATATGCATCAGAATCACTTGGGTATACCTGGACCTTATCCCCAATCTAGCGAATCAATGTCTCTTGGGTGAAATTCAAGAATATAAACGTAAAGCCATTGTGCCTGAGGATTCTAATGCACATTAAAGGTGAGACTCAGCTCTACCAAGAGGAGAAAAAAAGATGCCACTCAACCACAAAGGGAAAAGGAAGAAATTAATTTTCTGTTTATCCCAGAAAGTCCAACATTTTGGCACACTTTTCATGTGATACTGACCACCGAGTTTGTAGAACTTTTTTAAATTAATGAGAGGATTCACTAGCAGGGTTTTAAATGACTTGTCCCTAGTCCCTGTCCTGAGAACAAATTATACAGAAACATAAACAGATGGTTTTCAGTTATCTGTTTTTCAAACAATCTAAGTAATTTGAAAAGCACAATGTGTTATTATCAAATAACAGCTGCACCCAAACGTACCAAATTAAAACTCAAGGTCACAATGAATGAAGGATAAAGAGGTATGTGGCTTAAGCATCTCCTTTTTAATTGAAAGTCTGGGAAAATTATATTACTTCATAAACTACTCTGATCAAAATATAAATAAACTTCTGTCTCCTTCCCATCCTTATTATTCTTTCCATCTTTTCAATTTCTAGTCTCTTGCCTACTTATTCAATCTTCTCTATTCTCTTGTGTATCTGTTGCTCTTAGAAAATGTCGTGAATCTATTTCTACATGTTTTCTCATTGGGCAGGTTTGGCTATACACCATTCATTTTCTATAAACAGCTTGAATTCTCAAGCAGTCTCCTCTGGTAATACTTATGTTTCCTGAGAGGAGACTTGGCTTTATACATACTCAAGTGTGGCACTGTTGGTTAATATGCTGGACTGCAAAGTCAGTTTGAACCTCAAGATAAGTGGTTCAAGTTCACCAGCTGCTCCTCGGAAATCTTATACAGGGTCACTATGAGTCAGAACTGATTTGACAGCACTTTTCAACAACAACATCAAGTGCAGAGTTATGAGTGGATCTGATCCTGTAGACAAAAATGTAGAGATGGTAAAAGGAACTGGTTGATCCCAAATTATACTATGTCTATTGTTTTCTGATGATTATAATTGCCATCATCATCACTTCAGGGAAGAAAACTCCGCCTCTGTAGAAGGGGTAAGGGTGAAGCACAGGGAATGGCTACAGTGAGACTCTGTAAAGGTGATTTGAATGCACACTTGGCTAGCGGTGGCAAACTTATTTCTTCCAACCTTTATTTTGTGTTACTATTTCTCATTTCCTGGGAAAACCACAAAGACAGAAAGAGCATCAGAGATGCAAGAATAGTAGCAACAATCATAGGTAGAGCCTGACCTTGGCTGGGGAACTCTTTTCTAAGAATGAATGCATTATTTTAAAACATTAAGCTCAATATGCAACAAGACTCTCCTTAATATCTCTTAGTTTCCTAATAGCCATGTGTCCTGCAATTTGTCTTATTATTCCTCCCTTTCAGAATATTTTTTCTTTTAAGGAAAATGATCATTTCATAAATGTAATCCTTCTTAAACTCTTAATATGAAGATGAATCAAACAATTATTAGTTAAGAGATTAATAATGAAGTACTCCTAAAATGCAATTCATGTTATTAAATACCAAGTAAATAGTATGAGTTCACATCATCTCCACAGCACTTAACAACAACAATAAATAGTAAAATTGAAAAAAAAATGTTCAAAAGAAATCTCTTATTGACAAGTAGCAGGGATGACACACAGAGACATTGTTGAACAATCATAGTTGGATTAAAAATGAATTTTCTGAAGACTGAGTGGAACTTGCTACCGTATGGCCAAAAAAAAAAACAAAAACTAGTGAAATCTGAAAGTTTCATTTTTGTTCTTCTTCCATTCTATTTAAGCAATCAAAAATTTCTACTTCTATTTAAATGATGGATTATTCAATATATGCTACAGAAACAAAAGGATATCAGTTTATAAAAATACATTGTTTACATGCAAATGCCTTAATTATGGGGCAAAGTATTAACTGTAAAAAATTAATCACCAAAACCATTCTTAAAAAAATATTTAATCAACACTGAACTTACAGTGGGGGGAGATTTTGGCTCTCTTAACCACACTTGTATCCACAAGGTCAGCAGTTCGAAACTACCAACTGTTCCACCAGAGAAAGATAAGGTGTTCTGCTCCCGTAAAGATTTAAAACCTCGGAAACCCTGTACAGAGTCTCTATGAGTCAGAACCGACTCCAAGGCACACAGCCATCACCAACCACAATTGTATGTCTAAGAAATTGTCAAGGTCTTATTTTACTGCTTGACAGTCCTCTGGGCTATAACCTCACTGTTAATTGAAGATGTCACTGGATGGTGCACAATATTCATATCCCAAAAGGTAGTGCAATCTAGACAAAAACCCTAGAACATAGATATTCTCTGTTTCGGGTTGCAAACCACCCTGGCTGCATCAGACTGGAGTGGCTAGGATTGAAGTAAGATATGGACAAAGTCAAGCAGCATCTGAAAACCCTAGTGCTAACCAAAGTTTACCAAAGTTCAAAGAAGACCCAAGGCCCTTATAAAGGAGAATGTTATCCTAGCTGGAGGATTTGGGAAAGACTTTTTACTTGGCATAGAATTTTCAATGGGTAAGACTTTGGTGGCTTCATTTTCAAACTCCATCATCCCTATTTGCTTCTCTCTGTCTCTCACTGGAAAAGATCTATTGGCTGTTTGCTATCCAGCAAATCCATCTTAGGTACTACTGATGCATACAAAACACTACAGGTCTCTTTTTGCCAGCTCAGTCCATCCTGAGTGGCAGGTTACATAGCCATAGTACAGGACAGTAAGACAAAAAGTACTGATACTTAGGTACTGTTCGTACATGCAAGGGTTTGTTGTTGTTGTCAGGTGCCATCGAGTCGGAACCAACTCATAGTGACCCCATGCACTGCAGAACGAAACAATGTCCGATCCTGGGCCAATCTCACTACCGCTACCACACTTGACGCCATCAATGATGTCACCTGGCTGATCCATCTCGTTAGGAGTCTTCCTCTTTTTCTCTGACCCTCCACCTTACCCAGCATGACATCCTTCTCCAGTGACTGTTTTCTCCGGACAATGTGTCCAAAGTATGAGAGACGAAGCTCAGCCATCTTGGCCTCCAAGGAGCACTCTGGTTGCACTTCTTCCAAAACAGAACTATTGGTTCTTTTGGCAGTCCATGGCACTTTCAGTATTCTCCTCTAACACCACAACTCAAAGGCATCAATTCTTCTATAATCTTCCTTATTCACTGTCCAGCTTCCACATCCATATGAGGTTATTGAAAATACCATGGCTTGGGTCAGGCGCACCTTAGTCCTCAAGCTGACATCTCTGCTCTTCAATACTTTAAAAAGTTTCTGTGCAGCAGATTTGCCCAATGCAATACGTCATCTGATCTCTTGACTGCTGCTTCCACGAGTGTTGATAATGGATCCAAGAAGAATAAAGTCCTTGACAACTTCAATCTCTTCTCCATTGATAAGAATGCTGTTTATTGGTCCAGTGGTGAGGATCTTTGTTTTCTTTACATTGGGTTTATTACACACAAAATGTGCTTAAACATGTCTCTATGATCAGAGGATAGCTTCAGACAAGTTCACTCAGTAATACACTGGTCTTAGTCTCATTACACTGTCTTTGGGGGAAAAAATCCAATCAAAATAGTGGCTTACAATGGAATCTGCTAGGCCAGTTACATTTCGGGCAGAGAGCTCATGACACTCCATAAAGTTAAGGCGACTGTTTCGGAGATTTCAAAGGGGTAATCTTGTTTGATTTTCTCGAAGGACACAAGATAATCAAGAGGGCTTATTATAAAATGTTTTAATAAAACTGAAAATTGCATTAATGATAAAAAGACAAGAAAGGTAGACTGAGGATATTTTTACCATCATGACAATGCACCTTCTCATTCTCCCTGGGTAGCAAGGGCTGTCCTAGAAGAATTTCACTGTGAAACCTAACTCCACCCACTCTACAACCCCACTCTTGCTCCTTCAGACTTTTTTTTTTTTTTTTCAGACTTATTTTTGTTCCTAAAACTTAAAGTACAATGAAAGGAACACAATTTAAGTCTCTCTGATGGCTAGTGGCTGTGTGCCTTGGAGTAGGTACCGACTCATAGCGACCCTATGTACAGGATTTCCGAGGCTGTAAATCTTTACGGGAGCAGTAAGCCTCATCTTTCTCCCACAGAACAGCTGGTAGTTTTGAATTGCTGACCTCGAGGCTAGCAGCCCAATTCGTAATGAGTCAGAACTACGCTACCAGAGCTCCTTTTAAAGTCTCTCTAGGATGCCAAAACTGCTGTTTCAATATATTATGAATAGAAGAGCTCAGAATTATTTGGGAAAGGATGAGAGAACTGGAACACCACTGTTAGAAGTTACAGACCTAGATGGAGGATATGTCGAAAAACAATAGCTTAACATTTTGATATTTTTGTTTAAAAGGGATTTCTATGATTTTTAGCAATACTTTTCGACTTAACATCATGTATGTTATAGTTATTATGTGCTATCCAGGTGGTTCCAACATATAGTGACACAATGAACAACACATTGAAACACTGCCCGGTCCTGTGGCATCCTCATAATCATAGTTATGTTTGAGCCCTTTGGTGATACCACTGTGCCAATCATCTTGAAAGGCATCTTCATCATTTTTCTCTGATGCTAAACTTTACCAAGCAAGGTTGTATAATCTTCACACTGACTCCAGTCCTAATGACACATTCTTCTTCATATAATCCAACTTCTTGGATCTTTTGCACAACATACAGACTGAATGAGTGTAGTGAAAAAATACAACCTTGGAAAACCCATTTCCTGATTTTAAACTATACAGTGTCCCCTTGTTCTGTTCAAGTGACTGCCTCTTGCTCTATGTACAGATTCCTCATGAACACAGCAAGTATTCTGGAATACCATTGTTCGCAATGTCTTGTCATTATTCACCCAGTTGATAGAGCACAGGTAAATATATTTCTTGTATTTTCTGCTTTCAGCCAAGATCCATCTGATGTCAACAGTGATATCCTCCACTCCCCTTTCTCATGTGAATCTGACTTGAACCTCTGGCAGTTCCATGTTAATATACTGCTGCAGCCATTTTCACATTATCTTTAGCCAAATTTTACTTCCATACTATACTAATGATATTATCTACATTTTATTGGGTCATATCTCTTAGGAATGAGCAAAAATACGGGTCTTTAACAATCAGCTGGACATTTAACTGTCTTCCAAATTTCTTGTCATAGATGAGTGAGTGTCTCCAGTTTTGTATCAGTTTGTTGAAGGATTTCAATTTATATTCTACTAATTCTTAGAACCTTGTTCTTTGCCAATGCCTTAAGTACATTTTTCCTTCAGTACCATTGGCTCTTGATTATTTTCTACCACTCGAAATGCTTCAACATTGACCATTACTTTTTGGTACAGTGACTGTGGATTCCTTCCATCTGTTTTGATGCTTTCTGCATCATTCAATATTTTCTTCAAAGAATCCTTCACTATTGTATGCTTGATTTTTTTTTCTTTAGTTCTTTTAGCTTGAGAAATGCTGATCATATTCTTTCCTCTTGGATTTTTAGCTCTTAACTTGGTTTTCTTGAGCTACCTTTTGAAATTTTCTGTTAAGCTCTTTTACCTCCTCATTTGTTCCATTTGCTTTAGCATGTCTGTTCTACAGAGCAAGTTTCTGAGCAGTTTCCCATCATACACATGTATGTATGTTGTTGTTAAGTGCTATCGAGTCAGTTCCAACCCATAGCTATCCTGTACAGGGTTTCCGAGGGTGTAAATCTTTATGGGAGTAGAAAGCCTCATTTTTCTCCCACGGAGCAGCTGGTAGTTTCGAACTGCTGACCTTAAGGTTCGCAGCCCGATTCATAACCACTACGCTACCAGAGCTCCTATGTATGTATAGTTGTATACTTATATGGGAGTCCCTGGCTTGAAGTCCCTCAGTTGCTAACCAATGGCTAGAAGTTTGAGACCACTCAGGGCACCTTGGAAAAAAGGCCTGGTGATCTACTCCTGAAAAATCAGTCATTGAAGACCCCATGTTGTTGTCAGGTAGCATCAAATTGGTACCAACTCATACCGACCCTATGCACAACAGAACAAAACACTGTCAGGTCCGGGGCCAACCTCACAATTGTTGCCACACTTGAGCTCATTGATGCTGCCATTTGGCCAATTCATCTCACTGGGAGTGTTCCTTTTTTTTCTCTGACCCTCCACTTTACCAAACATGATATCCTTCTCCAGCAACTGGTCCCTCCTCACAATATGTCCGAAGTATGAGAGACGAAGTTTGGCCATCTTGGCCTCTAAGGAGCACAATTCTATTACAGGGTTGTCATAAGTCGGAGTCAGTAGAATGGCAACTGGTTTGTTATAATTATGTGTTGGTATCTATTCACTGATGTGGCCATATCTCAAGCCATAGAATAAAGAGACAGAAATAATGCTATCAGTACATTCTCTAAAGTTTTTGTTATATTTTGTTATTACTACTGAATATGCCTTTTTTCCCTCTTTCTAAGGAAACCTATCAGAATATGTATAACACAGTTTATCACGGAGAGTTCTTAATATTTAAAAACTGTTTCAAATAGATTTTCAGTATCTAATGAGTTTGTAAGAAAATGAATTTGTTAAGCCTTGGGGTACATGAGAATGTTAGCAAACATTATCCATGGTGAAATTGTCCATACTCTTGGAATGGGAAAGGTCTTTTAAGTAGTATTAAAAACTTAAAAGACAAAACAAAATAAAACACAGAAACTATAAAAGGTCAATTATGTTTTTACAACAGGATAGACATACCTCTGCTGCTTATTATTTCATTTTCTCATCTACTAATATAATATTTAAAAGTTAGTAAATGATCTTATATGAATTCGTTTTATTTTTCTTAAAACATTTCATTACCATTGTAATCCAATCTCTTCCCTCACATAGAACACAAGCAATTCTTGTATTCTGAGTCTATTTAAGGGAAAGAATGTAATGGTACTATAGATTAGGGAAAGAGGAAAGCTGAATTAACATAAGAGGTAAAGAAATGGACAATTTTCTAACTTTTTCATCATCTCATTAATTCACCAGTAAGTTAATAATAAACATTCCAAATCCAAATAAATTATTTTGTTATGACCCATCTATCTCTCTGCCTGCCTTTATGTCTGCAGAAGCGGATTCTAAAGAAATGAGAAGAATGCATTAACAGGAACAAAATAGGCTATTTCATTAGCTTCCATTACTCTTATTTTAGTACCATATTATATAATGTAATTTGGGGTTTATTGGGGGGGTGGCAAACAGACTTGAAAATTATGTTTAGTTTGTATTATCCTACTTGAAAGTCTAAGAGACTCGATTCACATTAGTTTTAATAATAATAATGAAAAAACTTACAGTTTGCGCTCTAGTCTCTACTTTTTTTGTTTTCTCCCCTACTACAATTTTTACCTAATGAATTATACTGACCACGATTTTTTGCAAAGATTTTATTTGGGTAGAATTTCACAAAAATGAAAAGAAAATTTAGGTAAGAGTGACAGAAAAGGAAACAGCACTTATTATGCACTCAGTATGGGTAGGGGCTCTGGTGTGATGCTGAAGACTAAGCACTGGACTTCAAGGTCACCAGTTCAAACCCACCAACTGCTCTGGAAAACTCTAAACAGGGTTGCTATGAGTACTAACCAACTCAATGGCAAACAACAACAATACTATGGTGGGGGGGTGTGTGCACAATTGTTCCAGACACAAAGCATGCCTCATGTCTATTAATTTTCAACACATGATTATCTCCCTTAATGAAACTGTTTCAGTCAGAAATTGATCAAATATGCATCTAAGATATATTGATAATTCCAGGTGAACAGAATGTAAAGGTTGGCAGAAAAGAGGTAGGGTCAGTAGTTGAAATATATGGCCTTCGTGATAGAAATGATGCTAGAGATTGCATGATAGAGTTTTGCAAGACCAATGACTTACAAATACCTACTTTTAAAACATGAAAGGCGATTATATACATGGACCTCACCAGATGGAATTTATAGAAATCAAATTGACTACAGCGGTGGGAAGAGACTGTGGAAAGGTTCTGTATCATCAGCCAAAACAAGGCCAGGGGCAGATATGGAACACACCAATTGCTCTTATGAAGTTTAAGGTTGAAGCTGAATAAAATTAAAACAAGTCCACAAGAGTCAAAATATGACCTTGAACATATCCCATGGAACACTCATGTATGCAAGAAATGTGGAAGACAGCTCCCTTGGTCAGCTGATTAGAGGAGATCCATATTTGTGCCCATTCCAAAGAGAGGTGACCCAATGGAATGCAGAAATTATCAAACAATATCATTAATATCTCATGCAGATAAATTTTTGCTTAAAGATGATTTTAAAATGGCTGCAACAGTACATTGACAGGAAATTGCCAAAAGCTCAAGCTGGATTCATACAAGGACATGGAATGACAGATGCCACTGCTGAAGATCAGATGGAACTTAGCTGAATAGAGGGAACACCAGAAAGACGTTTACCTGTGCTTTATTAACTATGCCAAGGCTTTCACTTTTGTGGATCATGACAACCTTTGGATGACATTGTGAAGAATGGGTATTCCAGAAGACTTGTTTGTGCTCATGAGGAACCTATATATAGACCAAGAGGCATTCATTCAAATAGAACAAGGGTATGCTGAATGGTTTAAACCCAGGAAAGGTGTGGCTAAGGCTGTATTCTTTCACCATACTTATTCAGTCTGTATGTTGATCAAATAATTGGGGAGGTTGGATTATATGAAGAGAAACGTGGCATCAGGATTTCAAGAAGATTCATTAACAACCTGCAATATGCAAATGATGCTACCTTGCTTGTTGAAAATGAAGAGGACTTAAAATATTTACGGATGAAGGTCAAAGACTACAGTCTTCAGTATGGGTTACACTTCAAAGTAAAGAAAACAAAAATCCTCAACACTGGATAAATAAGTAACAGCATAATAAATGGAGAAAATTGAAGTTGTCAGACTTCATTTTGCTTGGGTACTCTATCAGCACTTATTGAAGCAGCAGTCAAGAAATCAAATGACATATTGCATTAGGCAAATCTACTGTACAAGACATCTTTAAAGTGTTCCAGAGCAAAGATATGAGTTTGAGGACTAAGGTGTGCCTGAACCCAAGCCATAGTATTTTCAATAGCCTCATATGCATGTGAAACTTGGATAGTGAGTAAAGAAGGCCATACAAGAATTGATGCATATGAGTTATGGTATTGGTAAGGAATACTTTTGAACTGTCAAAGAAGAAATAAATCTGTGTTGGAAGAAATAATGCCAGATGGTCCTTAGATGCAAGGATAGCTAGACATATCTCTTATACTTCAGACATATTATCCTTGGAGAAGGACATTGTTATTGTTAAGTGTCAACAAGTTGGTATCGACTCATAGTGACCCTATGCACAACAGAATAAAAGACTACCCAGTCTTAGGTCAACTTCACAATTATTGCCATGCATGAGCCCATTGATGCTGCCACTTTGCCAATCCATCTTGCAGGAGGTCTTCCTCTTTTTCTCTGTCCCTCCACCTTAACAAACATATCCTTCTCCAGTGACTGGTCCTTCCTGACAATTTGTCCAAAGTATGAGAGATGAAGTTTGGCCATCTTGGCCTCCAAGGAGCACTCTGGCTGCACTTCTTCCAACACAGATCTGTTGGTTCTTTTAGCAGCCCATGGTACTTTCAATATTCTCTCCTCCAACACTGTAACTCAAATGCATCAATTCTTCTACGGTCTTCCTTATTCACTGTCCAACTTTCTCATGCATGTGGGGTTATTGAAAATACCATGGGATGGGTCAGGAGCACCTTAGTTCTCAAGCTGACATCTTTGCTCTTCAACACGTTAAAAAGGTCATGTGAAGCAGATATGCCTAATGCAATACGTTGTCTGATTTCTTGACTGCTGCTTCAGTGAGTGTTGATGGTTGATCCAAGAAGAATGAAATCCTTGACAACTTCAATCTTTTCTCCATTAATAAGAATGTTGTTTATTGGTCCAGTGGTGGGAATTTTTTGTTTTCTTGACATTGAGATGCAATCCATACTGAAGACTATGCTCTTTGATTTTCATCAGTAAGTATTTGAAGTCTTCTTCACTTTCAGCAAGCAAGGTTGTATTATCTGCTTATCGCAGGTTGTTAATGAGTCTTCCTTCAATCCTGATGCCACGTTTTTGTTGTTTTTTTTTAATATAACCAGCTTCTGGGATTATTTGCCTAGCATACAGGTTGAATAAGTATGGTGAAAGAATACAACCCTGTTGCACACCTTTCTTAATTTTAAACCATTCAGTGGTCCCATGTTCTATTCAAACAACTGCCTCTTGGTCCATGTACAGAGTCCTCATGAGCACAATTAAGTGTTCCAGAATACTCATACTTTGCAATAATGTCCAGAGCTTGTCATGATCCACACAATCAAAAGCCTTTGCATAGTCAATAAAGCACAGGTAAACATCTTTCTGGTATTCTCTACTTTCAGCCAAGATCAATTGGACATCAGCAGTGATATCCTGCATTCCATGGCCTCTTCTGAATCTAGCTTGAACCTCTGGAAGTGCTTTGTGAATGTGTGCTTGCAGCCATTTTGGAGTTATCTTTACTCACATGGGATATCAAAGATATTGTCTGATGATTTCCACATTACGTTGGGTCACCTCTCTTTGGAATGGGCATAAATATGGATCACTTCCCATCAGTTGGTCAGATAGTTGTCTTCTAAATTTCTTAGCAATGATCTGTGAGTGCCTCTAATGCCACCTCAATTTCTTGAAATATTTCAATTTTATTCCATCAATTCCTGGAGCCTTTTTCTTTGTTAATTCTTGCAATGCACCTTGGACTTCTTCCTTCAGTATCATTGGCTCTTGATCATATGCTACCTATTGAGATGGTTGAACAGCAACCATTTCCTTTTGGTACAGTGACTCTGTGTATTCTTTTCATCGTCTTTTGATGCTATCTGCATCATTCAATAATTTGTCCAGAGAATCCTTCAATAACGAAAGTCAAGGCTTAATTTTTTTATTCAGTTCCCCCATCTTAAGAAATGCTGAGTGTGTTCTTCCCTTTGGGTTTTCTGATTACAGATCTTTGCACATTTTGTTGTAATATCTGACTTTGTCTTCTCGAGCTGACCTTTAACATTTTCTGTTCAGCTCTTGGACTTCCTCATTTCTTCCATTTGCTTTAGTATCTCTATGCTGGAGAGCAAGTTTCAGCATCTCTTCTGACGTCCATTTTGATCTTTTCCTTCTTTCATTTCTTCTTAATGACTTTTTGCTTTCTTCATGTATGATGTTCTTGATGTCATCCCACAATTCTTCTGGTCTTTGGTCTTTAGTGTTTAATTTTTCAAATCTGTTCTTCAGACGATCTCTAAATTCGGGTGGGATACATTCAAGGTCATATTTTGGCTCTCATGGACCTGTTTTCATTTTCTTCATCTTCAGTCTGAATTTGCATACGAACAACTGATGGTCTGTTCCACAGTCTGCTTCTGGCCATAATGCTCATAAGGACATTATGCTTAGTAACATGGAGGGACATTATGTAGCAAAAATGACAAATACCCCAAACATGATGAACTGTCACAATGGTGGCAACATTGAGCTCAAACATAACAAATTTGAGGATAGCAAAGGACTGGAGAGTGTTTCTTTCTGTCTCGTATAGGGTCATTCTGAGTCAAAATCAACTCAATGGTACTTAACAACAACAACAATTATCTCTGGTAATTGACCTGTTTAGTATGGTTTATATTGTTTTAGATGTGCCCACTAACATTCAGATTAATAATTGATTGGCTTGTTCTTAATCACTGATCTGTATTATTCTAAGATTAGAGAATAAAAGGAAATAAAAAAATACATAGGGATGGAAAATGAACCAGTCTTAGGGTTTGAATTTTTAAGTGGGTTTTTTTATCTGCCAAAAGAAAAAAAAAAGGTAATAACACAGCCTAAATTGCAAAGTTGTAGAGTCTCAAATAAGGTAATATTTGTAAAATTCACTTTGTAAACAAAAAAGCACTACACAAATTTATTGTAGATAGATTATAATGAAGAAGCCTCTACATTTAAAAAAAGAGCACTTGGCAAGAGAGAAATGCTTCACAAAAACTGAGGCGGAAGCATGGATGATGGCATAGATGAGATGTAATGACATAATAGAAGACAGCATTTTACTAAATTATAATAAACTGTCTATGCAATTCTGAAAATGCATTTATCTCTCTGACTCTTTAGTTTCTTGTATATGATAGTGGAAAAAAGAAGCAAGCATTCGATAATTTCATTTTAAAGAAAAGAATAAAAGGTGGGGGGTGTGCTTAAGTGAGATCAGAAATCCAGACGAGAGCTGGCAGATGGAAAACACAGTCACTAACCATGGAAATATTTTCAAGTTTTGAGATCAAAATATATACCTTGTAATATATTTCAGGGTAATGATTGTTGAAAAATAAAACTTTTTTCTAGATGATGCAAAATCATTTTACTATCAGATGTTAAGTCATCCTTTGGAGTAAATAATATCACTTTGGAATGAATAATACAGTCCATCTATCAAAGATGGAATTGACCTATTGTCATAGAAGATGTGTCATTCAGCTGGCTGGAAAGGTTAAGCAAAAATTGTTGCTGTTGTTAGGTGTCATCCAGCAGGTTCCCACTCATAGCAACCCTTTGCACAACAGAACAAAACACTGCCATGTCCTGTGCCATCCTGACAACTGCTGTTACATTTTGTCCATTGCTGCTGCCGCTGTGTCAAATCATCTCCCTGGAGGTCTTCCTATTTTTTGCTGAAATTCCACTTTGCCAAGCATGATGTCCTTCTCCAG
>NW_006408878.1:1773238-1784937 GCF_000296735.1 Chrysochloris asiatica
TGACACATCAGCAAATGTGGTTGCTTCTTTATAAATACAAGATAATAAACTAAAGTAGGGAATAGTAAGCATTTTTAAAGCAAAAAAAAAAAAGGGGGGGGGGAATAAAGAACATATTTCTAGGAAGATACAACTGATTCCTGAAATTATCTTACACTGAATATGTGTTGTTGTTGTTAAGTGCCGTTGAGTCGGTGCCGACTCATAGCGACCCTGTATAGGATTTCCGAAGCTTTAAATTTTTGCGGGAGTAGAAAACCCATCGTTTTTCCGTGGAACAGCTGGTGGGCTTATATTCATGAAGGGTTCTGTGTAATAGGACGTTATGGGATTTGGACATCGTGCAAACACCATTTTAGAATATGGGGGCCTGCCTCCAGTCTGCTCGTCATTACCACTGCTGCTGGCAGAGGCTGGAGAAACGGGCGGCAGCAGCAGGAAGATACAGAATATAAATAGAGAAAATGATCATTTACAGAAAGCAAATATTGACGAAGACCGATACATTTTCAGAGTAGCATGTTCTCAGTACTATTACAAATAGAACACAGAGACAAATGGAAAACAGGTCATGAAAACAAGAAAAGCTAAATTTAAATAAATTGTAAAACTTAAATCAGATAATGTGCTGACCTGGGGTCGAAGAGAGGGTTAACTGGTTCATGGAATTATATGAATAAAACCTTTTACTGGTCAGAAACTCATATCCTTTATAAATCTTTTTTCCAGGAAGCTTGAAAGCCTATCTAGCCACTTAAACAAATCTACTCAAATCTGAATGTTCATTCTCTAATTAGGAAAAAAAAAAATTGGGAAAACATGTTCAAAAGGTCATATGGCCTGTATTGCCAATTATTTTGAAGACATTGCAATTTGCATGGGTGCCATCTTTCAGTTTATTTAGTTGCAAGAAAGAAACTGAGCAATTTCATAATTTCCAGTACTATATCCAAACAGGTACATGCTGATAACAAGCTTCACAGTTTTAAAATTCCTTATTATTGTTATAACTTACACAGATTTTTTTTTCTATTTCCCTCATTTTCTATGCCATTATTTCAAATTTGTATGTTTTATGTATCTTAGGTGTAAGTATTTGCCAGCTCACAACTACATACAGTATGTATGTATGTGTGTGTGTGTATGTAAACCTTCACTCTATTCACAATAAAAAGTTTTTTTTTTAAAAAAAACCTAGAAATAGAAGAGAGATTAGGAAAAATTCCAATTGAGTAAGGAGAGAAGTGGGGGTTTTTTGCCTGCAAGTTGGCTATCTCATGCAGAAAAACAGATACTGAGGTAAATCAATTTTATGATTAAAGATTAGCATGTATTTCCTCTTGCTAGATCTCTACTGTGGGTAATCCTGGTGTGGCGCTGCAGGATAATACATTCTAGGAGCAATTTGAACTGCAAGATGGTAGTTCAAATCTACCACTTGCTCCTCAGAAACCTACACAGGGTCGCTTTGAGTGGGAGCAGATTCAATGATACTTAACAATAACAACAAAAGTCAGGAATGTAGTGGTAATCAAAAACTGTGGTTGCTATGATTACCCTCAATTCACCAAAAAGCTTCCTGATAATTCAGTCAATTCCAACTCATAGGACAGAATGGATCTACTCCAGAGGGCTTTCAAAGCTGTAAATAAATCTTTATGGAAGCAGAGTGCCACAATTTCCATGGAACAACTAGCATGTTTAAACCACCAACTTTCACCAGCCAAGTGCTTAAACCACTGAAATTCCTTCTGACATGCAGGACTGGGCAGTGTTCATTCTGTTGTGCATAAGGTCGCTATGAGTGGGTACCTATTTGAAAGCATCTAACAGCAACAATGAATGAAGTTGTCAAGGACTTCATTCTTCTTGGATCAACTATCAATACTCGTGGAAGCAGCAGTCAAGAGATCAGACGATGTATTGCATTAGGCAAATCTGCTGCATGGGAACTTTTTAAAGTGTTGAAGAGCAGAGATGTCAGCTTGAGGACTAAGGTGTGCCTGACCCAAGCCATGGTATTTTCAATAATCTCATACGGATGTGAAAGCTGGAAGGTGAATAAGGAAGATCATAGAAGAATTGATGCCTTGGAGTTGTGGTGTTGGAGGAGAATACTGAAAGTGCCATGGACTGCCAAAAGAACCAATAGATCTATTTTGGAAGAAGTGCAACCAGAGTGCTCCTTGGAGGCCAAGATGGCTGAGCTTCGTCTCTCCTACTTTGGACACATTGTCCGGAGAGAACAGTCACTGGAGAAGGATGTCGTGCTGGGTAAGATGGAGGGTCAGAGAAAAAGAGGAAGACCCCCAACGAGATGGATCAGCCAGGTGGCATCATTGATGGACTCAAGTGTGGCAGCGGTAGTGAGGTTGGCCCAGGATCGGACATTGTTTCATTCTGTTGTGCATGGGGTCGCTATGAGTCGGTTCCGACTCGATGGCACCTGACAACAACAACAACAACAACAACAACAACAGCACTAAGCAAACACTGCACTTTCAGGACACAGGGATGTGACCTTCATAGGTACTTCTACCTCTTCTCCAAGAGCTGGAATCTTACCCTTCCAGTAAAGATATACATTTTATTTTTTTCTGTCCCTTATTCTTGGTTGCAATGGATTCCCCTAACACCTAAAAGCAAGAATTTTTAGTGTTTTTTCTCCCTTGCAGATTGAGACTTTTATTCCACAGGGACATCCGAGAGATGGGTCAGTTTCTGCTGTAACTATTGTTTTCCCTGACCATGCCTGTGAGCACTTGATAGGCCTTTTGAAAAAACCAACCAACAATAAAGTGTTAGACCCTATTCCCTTATACAGCTGTGTCCTTCAGGATGTCCACATGTTCAGCCTTCAGACATTTATTAAAATGTCAGCTGAATTTTCTTACTGAATGGTAGCGTAGTGGTTACAAATCGGGCTGCGAACCTTAAGGTCAGCAGTTCGAAACTACCAGCCGCTCCGCAGGAGAAAGATGAGGCATTCTACTCCCATAAAGATTTCCAGCCTCGGAAACCCTGTTCAGGGTTGCTATGAGTCAGAACCGACTCGACGGCACTTAACAACAACAACAACAACAACAGTGGTGTTTACACCAGATTAACAAATGGTGGCATGCTTCTCTTTACAGGTAACTAACTGCCTCTTCCCAAATTTTGGATTAGTTAGTTGCCCTATAACCTCAACTTTCTAAGAATTTTAAAACAGTTGTGAATTAGCATGTTGTCTAATTTTTTCTTCACTGTCAGAGTCAGAGTGACATTCTTTTTAGATCTCTACATCTCTGAGTTTAAACCCAGAACTGGATAGTTCACTTTGGAATTCCTCAATATATGAAAATTAAGATGGTGACATTATCTGCTGGAAATAAGAGAAGTGATAGAAGTTTGGGAAGAACAGTAGTTGTTTGGATTCATTGATGACTCAGGACCTTAAATATATTTTATTGTTATTGTTAAATTCTGTCAAATCGGTTCTGAGGAGCAGCTGGTGGGTTTGAACAAGCGGCCTTGTAGTTCAAACCAGCCTTGTGGTCCAGTGTTTATCCTACAGTGCTGCAGTAGGATTCCTAAATATATATATATATATGGTGGAATGGAAGTGCAGTTGGCTGAGAATCAGACACCAATATTTTTTCTAATCTTAATGGCAAAAGGTGGTGAAACACAGTAAGGGTTCTTATAAAGGAAAAGACTTTGATACAGCTCTGAGGAGAGGTTACTTTATTGGTCTGGCAAAGGCAAAGCTACGATTATGGTCTAAAATATAGCAGTTCCATCTAAACTGCTCTTGATGGATTCAAGATCCTGGACTACAGATATGATGCAATCAAAGCACACGTTATTTCACTGTGGGGAGCTAAGCAAAACAATAGTGAGATAGACCAGTGACTGAAGATAAAGAATCCTATGAACATGTTTGACCTTTTATACTGTTATTAAATGTTACTTTTCTGCATTGTGATTTCTTTCATTTTGCCCAGAAATCAGTCCAATTTGTTTATATGCTATAACCTGAAAGTGATTGGATGTTAGGTGAATGAGAAGCAGCATGGTCTACTTGGATAAAGATGCTCAGAAGTCTCTGTGTTAGCTGAGGAAAGGCAGATTTGAAATAACCATTGATGACCTGCTGATTATAGTGGTGTTTCTTGACAAGGAGACGGCCAAACCTTCTCTCATCAGACTATAGGTCTAAGGATTCCAACTTCCTCAAAGTAGAGTCACTCAAAATATCACAACTCTCTTTATAACGATCCATGAACATGTATGAATAAAAACGAGCCTTAGTATTTAAATGGGCAATCATTTAAAAATAATTAATTCTTCCAATGCTCTGTAAATTGAGTACATTTTCACTTCCATTCCTTCTTACAGGCAACAGATGGCCAGCAAGCAGGGGCAGGTTTTGCATCATTGGCAGAGGCTCAATTAGGTCAATTCATTCATAAGGATCCAACTTTAGTTGGAAAGGATTGATCCTGATTAAGGCGAACTTATATTTTCATTGTTGTTGTTGTTAAGTGCCGGTCAAGTCGATTCTGACCCATAGTGACCCTGTATAGGGTTTCCAAGGAGCAGCTGGTGAGCTTGAATCACCGACTTTGCAGTTCAAAAGACTTTGGAGTCTGGCTCGTTAACCCACAGCACCACACCAGGACTCCATATTTTCATCACTAATGTCATAATAAGGAGTTCTGGCAGTGTAGTGGTTACGAATTGGGCTGTGAACTGCAAGGTCAGCAGTTCGAAACTACCAATTGTTCCATGGGAGAAAGATGAGGCTTTCTGCTCCTGTAAAAATTTACAGCCTCAGAAACCCTGTACAGGGTCACTATGAGTTGGAACCAACTCCACGGCACATAATCACCACCACCACCAATGTCATAATGAGAAATATATCTATCCAACCTGTTTTTATAGATACACAATCTTAGAAATAGGGTCATAGTTTTTTCATTGAAAAAAATCTTGTCATTAACTTCTTTTACTTCATTATTTTACAGAGGAGTGAAATATAAACCAAAAAGGTAATTTGTCCAATGTTACATACTGGTAAGAATTTTTTTAAATTAAGAAACTGAATATTTTAATGAATGACACATATTACTATAATGAAATAATACAACTTTGGTTTTAAGCAAGAGGATGTCAAATGAGATACTGTCAATCTTCCTCATTTGTGTCTATATGTACACATATTACACTCCCATTTGTAAGCTTAACAGTAAGAAGCTAAAACTTTCTTATCATTCATAGTTGTTGCTAAGTGCCGTCGAGTCGGTTCCGACCCATAGCGACCCTGTACAGGGTTTCCGAGGCTATAAATCTTTATGGGAGCAGAACGCCTCATCTTTCTCCCGCGGAGCAGCTGGTAGTTTCGAACTGCTGGCCTTAAGGTTCGCAGCCCGATTCATAACCACTACGCTACCAGAGCTCATTCATAGTATGGCATAACAATATAGATTTAAAGAATCATGAAGACCAGATCCTCTTTGACAGATCTCAACATAAAGCCACTTCAAATCTGACCAAACAAGGCTGTCCCAATGTTAGAAAACACTGTCTGGGTCTTTTTTGATCCACTTTTGCCAACATCTAATTTGATTGCTTTGTTTTGGTGTTTGGTTCTTATTTCTTGCCTTTGAAATTTTCAGCAATGTTTCAGGAAACCGGAACATAAAATACTTTCTGAAGAGAAATAACACTACCTACTGGGGGATACAGTTCCCCTTTGACTATTCTGATAATTAGTTTCTTTCAGTGAGGAAATATATGTTCTGAATCCCAGTAAGAATAAGTCCTTCTCCCCAATCAAAAAAAAAAAAAAAAATACAACTTACTTTTTCAGTTTTTATATCCACACTCTGGGGATTTCTCTACTTTTCCTTCAACTTTGTTTATTTTTGAATATCCCTTCTGAGACTACTACTTCTGAGCCATGCTTCAGTCTCTCTCAGGATGATTTAAATTATGTTAAAATGGACCGCTACTGGTAAATTAGCACTATGCAATGGTCCCTTTGGGGACAATGGTGGGTCTGGACAATAAGCACTGGACTGCAACTTACAAGGTCTGGCATTCGAGCCCACCAGCCACTCCATGGGTGAAAGATGTGGCTTTCTACTTCCACAAAGATTTAAAGCCTTGGAAACCCTATACAGTGTTGCTATGAGTCAGAACCAACAGGAAAACACTTAGCAACAACAACAATATAATGGTCTCTTCTAGAAAAAAACAAGTTGGGCATTTAAAATACTGAAAATTATATTCAGACAAAGTAAAGATGAAGACTGCTATAGCGTATACCTTTTAGTTTTAAATGAGTTTGTGGAAAGGGTTCTTTGTTTCCATAGCTTAAATGCATCTGACTTTTAATACTTAGTGACTTATGTTCTCTACAAAGCTTAAATCCCAACCTGGCGGAGAACTGGTGGTGTATTAACTCTCTGAACCTGTAGGGTACCATTTAAGAGACAGCTCTGTGGGCTGTGAGTCAAATGTGAGGGCCTGATGAATATCATCGACTGAATTAAATTCAAGATGTTGAGAGTAATAAATACAGGCAACTCTTTAACAGAGAAGAACTATTGCCAAAATAAAAAAGAAGTCCAGACTGCTACAATAGTAATGAGGTGAGGCTAGTGAAGACTAGGGCATAAGAGAATGTCTTAGCTAAATGTTCTATTTGTTCCTCGACCGTGTATCTTCATGGAGCTTCATACCAGCTCCTTGCGTACATGAAGCATGAGTCACAATTCATCAATCAGAACATTGTGTTCCCATGGCCATAATGATTGACTTGGGATTGATCCAATCATGATTAGATACGCACTTGAGTAACTGTGAGGCTGGATGCTATGACTGAAAACACCACTTGATAAAAACAGAGTCTAGCCAACTGACATATGAGACAGTGAGATTAGATGACACCTCTTGTGTCCTAGATTCAGTAAAATCTGAACTTCTCATTGACACTCATTTAAAAATTCCTTTCTCTTTGGGCAAGGGGGGCTTCAAATCTTGTGGGAAAATTCACATTCTCTTTTCATTTCATTTTTTCCATCCACTGTTTGAAGTCCCCTCATATATAGTCCTGGTACTGTAGAATAAGCAAAGGACTGCTAACTTCAAGGTTGGTGGTTCAAACCTAACAGCCACTCCTCAGAAACCCTACACATGAACTGACCCCATGGTACTTAACGATAACAACATGTATGCTAAAAATTGTTTGAGTTGTATTTTCTATTACAGTTGATATGCTAGTCCTAAAAAACCCACTAGTATTCTGTTGATATTTTCAGGAAAAATTTATTGTCTGCCTACAGGTTCTACCTTCAACATTAGAGCTTCAATTTGGCAGTTTTTAATAAATTGAACTAGAGATTGTCCATATTAATAGGAAACGCTTTCACTGAGTCTAGAACATTGGACTAGATTGGTTGTTTACGTACCATGGAATCTGTTGACTTATAACGACCCTGCATAGGGTTTCTGACGCTGTGAATCTTTACAGGAGCAGAAAGCCTCACCTTTCTCCGGTGGAACAGATAGTCATTTTGAACTGCTGACCTTGAGGTTTGCAGCCCAACTTGTAACCACTCTGCTACCAGAGATCCTTAGAACATTGGGCTACGAAACTGAAAAAATATATTTTAACAGGAAATATAAACATGAATATGTGGGCTCCAGTTTTTTTCACCTTCTTTTTTAAAAATTTTGCTTAGCCACCCTCGTGGGTGTGACATGTAACCCATTGTGTTTGTGGTTTGTATTTCCCCAATCATTAATGAAGTAGCACTTCCAAGAGTGGCCTTTTCCAACAGCAAAGATGGGCTGCTTAGTTTTTCTTCTTGACATATTTAGTGATGACCCAATTTTATTTTTAAAATATTTTTAAACTTCTTATTTGGTTGATACCAAGTGATGTTGTTGTTGTTGTTAAGTGCCGTCGAGTTGGTTCCGACCCATAGCGACCCTGTACAGGGTTTCCGAGGGTGTAAATCTTTACGGTAGTTTCGAACCGCTGACATTAAGGTTCGCAGCCCGATTCGTAACCACTACGCTACCAGAGCTCCCTAGATAGAAGGAACTAAAATCAGGGTCATTAACTATTCTTCAGTTTAGTATCATGATTTATTTTTATTATTTTTTAATGTTTTAGAAACTTTGTTGCTGTTAGGTACCATCCAGTCAATTTGGACTCATAGCCATCCTATGCACAATGGAAAACACTGCCTGATCCTGTGCCAAATTTACCAATGTTGCTGCCGCTGTGCCAGTCCATCTCCTTGAGGGTCTTCCTCTTTTTTGCTGACCCTCCACTTTACCAAGAATGATATCTTCTCCAGGGACTGGTTCTTTCTGACAACATGTCCAAAGTACAAGAGACAAAGTTTCACCATCCTCACTTCCAAAGAAAATTCTGGCCATACTTCTTCCAACACAGATGTGTCTGTTCTTCTGGCAGAACATGGTACTTTCAGTATTCTTCACCAATACCATAATTCAAATGCATCGGATCTTCTACATTCTTCCTTATTCATTCTCCATTCTTTGTATATTTGCTAACTCAACATTATTTTTTTCACATGAACAGTTCAATGACACCGGTTACATCAGTCATTTTGTACAACCATCACCAACGACCATTGACAAATTTTCCATCACCATCAACAGAAACTCAGTGCTTCCTCAACAGTGATTTTTAGTTTTCCCCCCTACCTCTTGCCCCTGGTAAGCACAAGTAAATGGTGATCTTTATACATTTGCTTATTCTATATATTTTGTAACAACTTGATCATTTGTGATTAATTGATTTCATTCTATATGTTTAAATTTTATCCATGTTGTTGCTTTATCAGGACTGTGTTTCTCTTTATGGTTGAACAATATACCACAGTAGGCAAAACATATTTTTAAAAAACATTCGTGAACATTTTAATTGTTTCCATATTTCAGCTATTATGAATACACACTGGTATGCATGTGTCTCCTTACATAGCTTCTAGGGTAGATATCGATGAGAGCAATTTCTGGATCATATGATAGCTCACTGTTTAACATTTTGATGAACTGCCAAACTATTTTTTCAAAGGGACTTTTACTATTTTGCAATCTTACCAGCAATGGATGAAGCTTCCAATGTCTCTGCATCCTCATCAATATTTGTTCCTTTCCTTTCATTTTTCATCTTTTAAAAATATTTCAATTAGCCATCCTGTTGTTGCTGTTGTTGTTAAGTGCTGTAGAGTAGGTTCCGACCCATAGCAACCCTGTATAGGGTTTCCGAGGAGCAGCTGGTGAGCTTGAACCACTGACCTTGCAGTTCAGGCCGCATTGCATTAACCCACAGCCCCACACTAGGACTCCATATTAGCTATCCCAGTCAGTCTAAAATAGTATCCTATTATGGTTCTGACTTTCAATGAAGCAGCTCACAGGAGTGACTTTGTATCAACAGAAAAGGTAGGTTGTTTTATTGTTGTTCATATGCTTATTGATGAGTCAATTTTATTTTTTAAATATTTAAAGCAAATGTTGTCACTGCTGTTAAGTGCCATTGAGTCAGTTCCCACTGATAGTGACCCTGTATAGGGTTTCCCGTGAGCAGCTGGTGAGTTTGAGCTGTAGACCTTGTGGTTCACTCTCTAGACTGGATCCTACATTACCACACCAGGAGTCTGATACAAAAGAATCAACAAGTTAAAGATTATATAACATGTTACTAGTGTTGTTTTTTAGCTGATTTCATTTGGTTGGATGGTTGTTGTTCCTCTTCTGTGTGTATTCAATATCTTTCTTATTTAAGCATTGAAGCAAACGTGATATATTGGGGGCATTAAAACAACAGCAAAAACATAATTATTTTTCTATGTCCTATTTTTTAATTTTTGTTTTTCAATCATCCTTCTTCCACCAAAAGATAAATACAAGTAGTAATGGCAGGTCTGTAGCCCAGAATTTTAAGGCACCTTATTGAACTACCCTTGAAAGCATTTATCTTAGAAAATCAAATATAAAATTGATCATTTTAATTGAAGTAATTTTCAGTATTTTAAATATTTGCTTTTAGGGACCATCCCAATGACTAAAAATGATAACTGAAATTTAGAATACAGAGAATTGTCATTAATCAAAATAATAAGATTTTATTAATATACTTTTTTTCTGGAGCAAACTAAAAAAACTCCATTAAATCACTGAGCATTCCTTTATAGTTCTACCTTGTTCTATATTTGATATACAAGTAATTTTTATATACTTTATCAATTCAATGTAACACCTCTACTTTTGCTTTATCTTTGGAGCATATACTCTTGAGTAGATGTATATAGTTATTTCTTGGACATAATCATTTAGAATTCAACTTCAATGAAAATTGTCCACAAATAAAATAGCAAGCACACTACAGTATCAGTGGGATAAACACGGAGATTTATCTAGGGTTACAATTTAATGATTGGCTTTGATCACTAAACCTGTCATGTGATTTCAAAGCAAATGCTTGCTGATCAGTCTCTATTCTTTTCAACCTTGCCTGTCCTACTCACACTCATTTAGACTTTTGGTTATTCTTGTACTATTGTTGATTATCCAAGAAACATTCTTTTTAACCACTCTAAAATAATCTATGTTTCTGCAACAATGAGCATAATTGACAATTATGGCACATTTTTCACAGCTCAAAGTATGTCTGCCAAATAGGATTACTGGCAGTGTGATGAAATGCCAGTACAGAGATGTGAGTGAGAAGGGACTTCAGACTCCTTGGGGAGAATAAGAAAAGATTAAAAAGGGATTGACTGGAAGATTGATGCTAAGATACCTGGGACTCTCCAAGGAATGCTGGGTCCACTGATGCTGAAAGGAAACAAGGAACATTCTTCCAAGCTGATGCTCTGAATTTGGGCTTCTTGGCTCCTAAACTGTGAGAGAATCAATTTCCATTTGTTAAAGCACAGAAGGAAGGAAGGAAGGAAGGAAGGAAGGAAGGAAGGAAGGAAGGAAGGAAGGAAGGAAGGAGATGAATTTAAGTTACAAAGGTTGAAGTGGGGTGCTGAACTAATGAGAAATCAGAATTATCAGTTTTGTTATCAACTCTGCTCTATGAGAGACTTGAACACTGTATCTCATCCACCACAGGATTTTTGTGGCCTAGCAAAATTCTTAGCATACAATAGCCATTCAACAAATGATTTTTCAGCAGCAACAAAAGAATGGCCATTTTGTACAGAAAAAACATAAGTAAGAAGGCAAGATAAATAACCAAGGGTCTGAAACCTATAAAACTACAATTCCTCTTTTCAATTTGTTACTAAGGAAGACACCAGAGAAAATGTCACCTTACTTTTTCTTTTTTAAGTATTTATTGCGGATTGAGTGAAAGTTTACAGGGCATAGCATCAGTTTTGCATTCAACAAATCATACACCTTGTTTCATTACAATAATTATAATCCCCTCTAGGTATCATCAGTGAACAGTGTTTCCCTCTATTCACTTTGGTTCTTTTTCTTTTTTAAACACTCAGGCATATATAATAATTTACACCACAAAGGGCACATCCTGCAAGTTGGCTTAGCCACCAGTTCTTAATTCCTCTCTTTCCATGAATCTAGAGTCCTCAGCTGCTCCCTCTTTCCATGTCCCTTCTCTGCCTCCATCTCTGGAGTCACTGTTTCTCTGGATAAGGTCC
>NW_006408878.1:1786069-1786546 GCF_000296735.1 Chrysochloris asiatica
ATAAATAACGCCAACCTGGGACAAGAGCCATTATTTTTACTATAACCATAAAAATCTAAACTAGTCTATCTTATATTATAATTGTGAGGAATAACAAATGCAGATAGATCTGAAGTGCCATAAAAAAAGTATCATCTTTCTAAATTTCTTTTCAGTCTGCCCTCTCCTAGCAGACAAAGATGGAATGAAATCCAGATAAAATGTCATAAATTACTTACCTTGGGTCATTAAGAGAATGCTTCCAAAAATTCAGCAATGAAAATATAAAACTGGAAAAAAATTATCTTTTTAAACAATAAGGTAAAACTAGAGTACAAACTTTGGATAACATACAAGAATAAAGGCTCTGGGAAGAAGTGCAATTCTATAGAGCCTGTTGTGTATATTTCACCTCATAGGCTCCTAGATTCAAAACTAGTATCTATTTGTTGTTGTTGCCGTCAAGTTCCGTCAAGTCAGTGCTGACTCATAGAAAAC
>NW_006408878.1:1811114-1813038 GCF_000296735.1 Chrysochloris asiatica
TATAATTTTCATTCCCTCTTGATTGGTATTTTGTGTTACTATATCTACAAGTAATTAATCAAGTTTATTAAATTGAAGCAATTTACACTTATTTGCTGTATTAATTTTTTTTTTTTTTTTTTATCTTCCTCTAGTCAAGTTCTAATCATCAAGTCATCCAAGCAAGTTCAAGCAGGTATTATCCACAAGTTTGGGCGTTCTCACATACCTCTCCCCACTACATATCAGCTAGACCTTCACGCTCAGCTCTACCCCCCAGTGGCTAGGTCTGTCTCCATAAGCTCAGCAACCCTTATTCTTTATCCTCCCCTAAAATCCTGCTGTTGGGCTGTGGTATAAAGTACTGTACCACAAGGTCAGTTTGAATCACAACAACAACATATGTGGAAGTATAAAGATCAGTAAAGGACATCACAATATTGAAAAATATCTGAATCTAAGGGAATCCTGGTGTGGCGCTGTATGATCTGCACCACAAGGTCAGCAGTTCAAACCCACCAGCTGCTCCTCAGAAACTCTATACAGGGTCACTATGAGTCAGAACTGATTTGATAGCACTTAACAACAGCAACAATGTTGGGAAATCATAATTATTATCCTTAATATAAATAATAGAGTGGAAACCAGGATGGCAAAACTTGGTCTCTCATTCTTTGGTCATATTGTCAGGAGGGACCAGGACTTGGAGAAAGACATCATGCTAGGTAAAGTTGAAAAAAGGTCAGCAGAATAGAGGAAGAGCTCCAGGAGATGGGTTGGTTCAGAGGCAGCAGCAATGGTCTCAAGTTTACCATGCATTGTGAGGCTGGTGGAAGACCGGGCAGTGGTTCATTCTGTTGTGCAGAAGGTTGCTATGATCGGAATAGACTTCAACGGCAAGTAACAACAACATAAATAACTGTAAATGTGTAGTTTTAAAAATTATTTTCAATGTAAATATAAGCTGCTAGAGTTAAGTCCTCAGCCTAAGAAAATTATGTATTTCAAGGAAAACTTCAGTCACCAAGTGTATACTGTAGGTGGCTTCCTTTTCTTTGGGAGCCAAATAGATTAGAAAAATATCAGTAAACTTATGGTTGGAAAGGGCTGAGGTAGAGTCTTGCTTACTTTAGCATATTACACTATTTAATTAGAAGCTGACTTTAAAACTATTTTTCATAAAATGTTCTAAAAACTCTAGGAAAGATATTGTATATTACTCTATCCTTTCCTGCCCTAATATGCTACATGTGGTGGTGGTGGTGTGCTGTGGAGTCAGTTCTGACTCATAGTGACTCTGCATAGGGTTGCTGAGGCTGTAAATCTTTATGGGAGCAGAAAGCCTCATCTTTCTCCCACGGAACAGCTGGCAGTTTCGAACTGCTGACTTGAAGTTGCAGCCCGACTCATAATAACTATGCTACCAGAGCTCCTTGCTACGCATGATTGTTGTTGTTGTGATATGCCGAGGAGTCAACTCTGACTCATAGCGACCCTGCACAGGGTTTCCGAGGCTGTAAATCTTTAGGGGAGCAGAAAGCCTCATCTTTCTCCCGCGGAACAGCTGGTAGTTTCAAACTGCTGACCTTGCGGTTGCAGCCTAACTCATAACCACTATGCTATCTCCAGAGCTCCTTGCTACACATAATGGACGAGAAAAAATTTAAAACCTAGATATTTCTAACGAAATGACTATATTGAATTAAATTACTTCATAAAATTATAGTTGAGACAGGAGGAGAAAAAGTCTTGAGAGAGTTGATCATTAAAAATGGAAAATGTTACTGTGGTTGTTGTTAAGGGCCATGGAATCCACTCTGACTCTAAGTGACGCTGTATAGGGCTTCTGAGGAGCCGTTGAATTTCTTCTACATGGGGTTTTACTGCTATAAAACTTCTAGTATAATAATCTCTTACCAAACTTCATTTTACTAATCATGGTTTT
>NW_006408878.1:1813783-1826372 GCF_000296735.1 Chrysochloris asiatica
AGGTTGTTAACGAGTCTTCCTCAAATCCTGACACCACATTTTTCTTCATAGAACCCAGCTTCTCTTATTATTTGCTCAGCATACAGGTTGAATAAGTACGGTGAAAGAACACAACCTTGTCGCACACCTTTCCCAATTTTAAAACATTCAGTGTTCCCATGTTCTTTTCGAACAACTGCTTCTTGGTCCAGGTACAGATTTTAAGGTAGATGGTTTTATATCAAAATTTAAAATATTTAGTCTTGGCACAAATGAAAACTTTTATTCTTTTAAAGAAAAAGTCAGGACAGCAAGAATTTCTTCCATAAGTAACTAATATAATTCAACAACAAAAACATAAAGAACCCAATTTAAACATGGGCAAAGGACTTGAATAAACATTTCACCGAACATATACAAATAACCATCAAGAACATGAAAAGAAGCTCAATATCATTAGTTACTAGGGAAATATAAATTGATCTCAGAATGCGATACTAGTTCACACACCAGGATGGCTAATATAAGAAAAAATGAAAATAACAAGGATGTAGACAAATTGGAACCTTAGTACCTTAGTCCATTGCTTATGGGAAGGTAAAATGGTACAATAAATATGCATACAATGTGGTGGTTCCACAGAAAGCTAGACATCAAATTACCATATGACCCACCTATTCCACTCCCGAGGTATATATTCAAAAGAACTATAAACAGGGACTCAAACTGATCATTGTACAATCATGTTCTTTGCAGAATTATTCACAAGAGCTAAATGGTGGGGAAAAAAAAACCCAAGTGCCCATCAACAGATGAATGGATAAGCAAGATATGTTGTACGGATACTATAGAATGGAGTCCTGGTGTGGCGCTGTGGGTTAATGCACCAGACTGCAAAGTCGTTTGAACTGCAAGGTCGGCGGTTCAAGCTCACCAGCTGCTCCTTTGAAACCCTATGTTGTTGTTGTTGTTAAGTGCCATCGAGTCGGGTCCGACCCATAGCGACCCAGTACAGGGTTTCCGAGGGTGTAAATCTTTACGGGAGTAGAAAGCCTCATCTTTCTCCCGCGGAGCGACTGGTAGTTTCGAACCGCTGACCTTAAGGTTCACAGCCCAATTCGTAACCACTACGCTACCAGAGGGCCGCTATGCGTCAGAATCGACTCAACAGCACTTAACAACAACATACTATAGAATATTGTTGTTGTTAAGTGCTGTCAATTAGGTTCTGACACACAGCAACCCTGTATAGGGTTCTGAGGACCCACTGGTGAGCTTGAACTGCCGATCTTGTGTTTTAAACCGTATTTGCAGTAGAGCACATTAACCCACAGCACCACACCAAGATTAATCATTTATAAAGTGAAATTAAGTTCTGATACCTGTGGTGGCATGGATAAACCTTGACAACATGCTGAAAGAAACTAATTCAGATGCAAAACAAATACTGCATACTCCCATTTATGTAAAATATTAAGAATATTTAGCATAGTGACAGATTAGCAGTTACCAGGAGGATGGAAAGTTACTGCTTAAAGGTACAGAATTTCTGTGTAGGGTAATGGTAAGTTTTAAAAGTGAATAAAAGTTGTCATGGAATCAATTGTGATCCCTACAAAAGATGGATCCGTGTGGCTAAAGCATGATTCTCAGTGGTTTGGCAGTGATGTAATAATCCCCTACGATGTTATCTGGTGTGAGCCAATGGTTTTAAGGGTGTTACAGTGGGATATAACACCTGGAATCAGGGCACAGATCTGACTTGATGTCAGGGGATTGATTTCCTTGGGATGTGGCTTTCATCACCATATTTTATCTTACAACAGATAAAAGGAGAGAGAATCAAGCAGATAGAAAGGACTGCCATCGACAATGAAGAACTGGAAACAGATGGTGTCTTTTGGGGTTCCTGTGATGAGAACCTCCTAGACTCAGGGGAAGACTATGTGTGTCTACAAGGATATCACCAAGGAATGCTGGGCCCACAGACAATGAAAGGACACACGGACCTTCTTCCAAGAACCAACAGAGCCAGTTCTCTGAAGTTGGACTTCTATCCAAATTTATTTTGTGAGGGAATCAATTTCTGTACCTTAAAGCCATCAACTAGTGGTGTTTTTGTTACTGAAGCACTAGATAAATAAGACTAGATAACTAAGATATGCAAGAGTGTGAATATAATCAGTTATCACTGAATTCTAATTCTGCTGCAGAGATATATAGTAAACCCTACAAAAGATGGACACTATGTACAGCTTTACCAGTGAATTTTTTTTAAAGAAAAGATTCTCTACTAGAACTGGGTTTTTTCTTTTAAAAACAATCCAATGATATTTTGTTTCAAAAATACTTCAACTATTATAAGAATATAATATTTTATGTAAAAATGACATTAATTTAAAGATATTTAAATTATTAAATCACGAAGTCCAGTGTTGTTTAAATAGTAGGTGCTATCTATAACTATTATCTTTGTAATGGCATTTTCCATTTGTTTTTCCTTAATTCCTTAATGTTTATAGATCTCTGTTTGGTCAATACAGTTTTTCTAACTGATATTCTTTAGAAACGTATTCGCTGGAACAAAGAGGGGAAGACAGGCTACTGTTTTGTAACCAATCATTGACTACATTTTAGGAATTGGAGAGAGGAAAGATGACAGGGTGTCTGTCCGTGATCTAAGACAGTATCAGACAATGTGTTTATTAGGCACCTCTGTGCATTGATATCCTTGCCGTCTCACTCTTTGGAAGACTGACGTTTGTCAAATGTTCAACAGCTAGAAAATGAAAGAGCTTGATTTTGAAACCAATTCTTATCTAATTTTAAAGCCCTCATTCTTCACTAAATCACATCACCTCCTAGATAAGTTACCTCACCCCTCCAGACCTTATTCTCAATTTCTTCATGAGTTAAATCAAAGGATTGAGTCAGATGTTCTTTGAATTCCCATCCAGCTCCAAAAAGTTGTCACATATCAGAAACTCTATAAACTTTACAAATACTGTATGATTCTAGAAAACATTTTTTAATGATAAATACTGTGCTATGTGTTTTAAGAACAAACAATGTAGAGAATCGAGGGAATTATATAAATTAAATAAATATAAATTAAATTATATAAAAATTGTATAAAACTTAAATGATCTGCCTCTGTCATTTTCCACCAATGTAAAATGCATTGATAGGTCACCTTCCATTTGTTTAACAGGTGAACTATTTTCATTGTCTCATATAAATTTATGAACCACAGTAATAAATTTTAAACTATTTAATATTTTAATAATATGTAAAAAAGATTTGGCTTTAAGATATTTTCATATGTATCAATTTATTATAAAAGTACATAATGTAAATTCATCCTAATACAGTATTTAATAATATTAATGATATTTAAGAAAGTTATTGCTATTGTAAAGTGCTATCTAGTCAGTTCCCACTCATAGTGACCTTGTATAGTGTTTCCTAGGAGCAGCTGGTGGGTTTGAACTGCTGACTTTTTGGTTCAGCACCATATCAGAAATAATACAAACTATTTGATTTACTTTATATTAATATGGTTAATGCTATTTGGTTTACTTTAAATTAAGTTTAGAAAAAAAAAGATAAAGTTTAAAATTATGCTTTGGTTTAGGAACTCAATATAGAATATTGAAGTGAAGATCTGTGCAAATCAAAGTCAAAATGTACTGCAGTATCAGAAACCTTTTTTTTTTTTAAGGGAGAAACAAAAAAAAACACCCTGCTTTCTGACCTGGTGTCTAGAAGTCTTTTTATATTCCTAATAAATCAACTAGGCTAGGTTTTGTTTTGCTCATATATATGATAAGATAAGAGAAGGGGTTTAAGGCTGTTGCTTCCAAGCATTTCTCTCCAGAAGTGAATGATCTTTGTTCAATAAATGAAAAATTTAATTAGGTACAATAGCTACTGTATTTCTTTCTGTCTCACATCTTCAGCAACTAGAGGTTAAAAAAAAAAAAAAAAAAGGATAGGGTTCTATCTCTGAATTTTAAGAAGACTGATGTAACTTGCAGGTTTGATGAAATAGCTTAGGTCAAAAATTTTCAAGATTATTATTATTATTATTTCAAACACAATGTCCCTATACTGCCTATATTTAATCAACACTCTGTTTTTGGTACTAGAATTAATAGTAAAAAAAAACTAATTCAAATTGGCCAAACTATTGTGTGGCTTAAATAAAAATAACTCTCAGAATGATTTTTACAGCCCATATCTCTCCTTTGCTCTCTGGACTTTTGTGTCTTAAAACATCATTATTAAGAGCCGTATGCTTAGGAGTACCTTCAATCCACTGCCAGCATGGGGGTCACATAATGCTTTCCATCTCAGTTGAGGGCACCACATTTATCCTATTATGTAAACCAGAAACCCAGAAGGCATCTGCCATACTCTCCCCCTTCCCAGATCCGACATCTAACACCTTAACACACTCTATCAGTAGTCCCCACTAAATAACTTTTTGTTGTTGTTGCTGTTGTTAAGTGAGTTCAGTTCTGACCTATAGTGACCCTATATAGGGTTTTTGAGGAGTGGCTGGTGAACTTGAACTACCGATCTTGTGGTTCAAACCAATTTTGTAGCCCAGCACATTAGTCCACAGCACCACACCAGGACTCTCAGAACATATCCTTAGTGTGTTTAATTTCCTCCGTCTCCCCACCTTTTCCACCTATGAATTAAGTATTCTGAATTTTTGTTCATATCCTTGAAGATATTAATTTTCCTGCCACCATATACTCATTCGAGTCCTGGTGTGGCACTGAGGTGTAATGCAATGGATTGCAAGTCTGGCGATTCAAGCTCACCAGCCCCTTCTCGGAAACCCTATGCCTGGTCGCTATGAGTCAGAACAGATTGACAGCACTTAACAACAACAACATATACGCATTGTGTTAACTCTGCTGGAAACCCTCTCCACGTCTACACTGCCTGCTTAGGATAACTCACCCTTCAGAAGGTCACCCTCAAACATCTTTCCTTGGGAAGCCTCACCTGGTCTCCCTGATTACTGTGAAGCTTCTCTCAGCAAGTACCACAGTTTATCCCTTCAGTTACACTTTTAACACATGATTATCTGCAATGTGAAAGACACTATGCCAGGGGGTAAGGACATAGTGGTGAAGAAGCAAAGCCCTATCCAGTCAGACTCAATTTGATGGCAGCAGGTTTGCTTGCTCTTTAGTCCTCGGAAAGTTTACCTTCTAAGCTGGAAAAAGACTAAAGCCATTTCATACAAGGACAAATTGAAGGATAATTACCCTGAAGAACAAAATAACTAGAGAATTCTCATGTTACATTCATTTACGGGATGTTGCAAATGATGTCTGTGCAATAGTAGACAATACCTAGGATCGTGCCTGGCTTAATGCTCTTTACCATATTCCCAGTTCTCTCCTTTTTTTTTTTTTTTAACCCACCACAACTACCAATTATCACCACCCCCTGGCCTTATTCTCCCTAAAAAATACAAATTAAAAAACTAGCAAAAGTCACTTTAAATCAAAAGTGAAGTTTATTTATATTTGTGAAGATAAACTATTTCATGGATCGCTTCCAAATACAAGAATGATTCAGAGCCTTAATCATTAAAATGTCCACTGCACCAGATCATGCATGGGATGGGGTGGGGGATGAACTAACTCTCTCTCTCTCTCTCTCTCTCTCTCTCTCTCTCTCTCTCGGATTCCTTTAGTTTCCACAACAGTAGATATAAGATGTACAGAGCAGCCATGGAGGAACAAGAAGAGGCCATTTTAAAGTTTAGGACTTTTGCTTTGGATTTGCAAATGTCATCATGCCAAAGGTAACATTCTCAGTTACAAAACTGAATTCATTCTTAGAACAAGGAAATACTGCAGATTCTAAGTATGCAATTTTGGATTCTGTTATGGCAAAGACTTATGTGGATAGCAATGGCATTCTCAGACTAGTGCAATATTAACTTTAGAAACCCTGTGATGGTAATCTCTAACTAAGCAAAAAGTTCAACTCTTTTCTCTGATAGTAATCTTTTGCTTCGACTCTCTTAATTAATTGGAAGCACTTTCTTTACACCAGTGGATTTTCAAGAAGCAAAGAAGCAGTGAAATGAGAGCTCTACTATTTACATTTGGACAAACGCAGGCAACTTTGGCTCTCTGAATTTAGGAAGCTTGAGCCTTTTCATGGAAATGAAAATTTTTGCATTAAGCAAATATAAATAGGAAATCTAGCATCATTAAGCACTTGCACGGCTCAATTAATCATTTGCTTTAGGATGCTTTCTTCCAAGAACAGGGAAATGTCTAATTATGGTTGTTGTTTTTTTTTAATTATTCAAAATATTCTTCCTTTGCCTTCCCACATCTTTTTCAAATCATATGTTCTGAAATTCAATTAAAGAGAGCATTATGTGAATGGTTTGCTTTCATATCTAATATAATAAAAACGAAAGTTAGTAACAGGAAGATGTATGTTTGCATTTTGGTAATTCATACACAGGTCACCTCCCATTCCAATGAATAACTCTGTATAATGAGAGAAGAATTCCAGACTTCAAGCCAAGTCTCTTTATCTTATGCAAAATTCATACACCCAAACATCAACCATTTAAACAAGTGAATTTAGACAGGCCCTCAGAGTTTGTTGAATTTACTTTATTGGCTATTAAACACAATCAAGACTCAGTATTGGCATAGCTCTCAGGACATCCTTCTCTTTAAGGAAAAAAACATGGGGCAGAGCGTACTTCCCTCTCTACATCATGCATGTTGTTGTTAAGTGCTGTCAAGTCAGTTTGGACTCATAGCAACGACATCATGCAAACCTCACCCTTAAAAGCAAACTGGTAATTCTATACAGAGTGAAAGATGGCCTTGAGTCATCACAATAGGCTCATGGGTTGTAACGCAAAGCTTTTCCATAACTAGAGAAATGTGTTTGTATTTGTGGTTTCTCTGATGCTTTCAGATGAATGTTTCTACGTCATAACTACATCTGTTTGGATGTCTTTCTCCCCTGGGGTGAATGAACAAAGAGACATGTTCTTAGAGCTTGCCTGATGGAAATGAACAGCCTGTTTTCATTCTTACTTCATGTAGCTTCCTCTGAGCTGTTTGCTTGTGCTTTATTTCCTAAGCTAATAGCAACCTAAAAATTATTATGACTTTGTTACCTTAAGTCATTTTGAAGAAGGCTTAATTTCCATTAGTTGTTGTTGTTAAGTACTCTGAGAATATTCATTCATTTTTTTAAAAAAGGAGAAGAAAGACTAGAGACATATGATAGGGTATGAAGTTCATGGCAGTGATATCCCACTGATCAAGTAGTCAAATCATTCATCATGTATATGATATTTCAGAATGTGATCCAGAGAAGTAACTAGTAATACAAGTTCAATTTATCTTTTTGGACATGACCGAAAGTTTTCATATTTAAATCATTAATTTCTTCTATATTAATTTCCAATCTCATATTTTTTCATGCATCAAAAAATCTGGGTCTCCAATGTCACGTCAGTAGGCTTATACAAGTTAATAGTAAGGCATATAAACTAACTGAAAGAATTCCCATCAAACACCAATCAGGCCAAATAGACAAATCAGTATTCATTTGTTAAGAAGCTGCATACAGTTAGGGAACTGAAAGCTAACCAAGGGTTTTCCGCAAGCATGATCATGATACCACAACAGTATTCAAGTGCAAAAAAAAACACACCAAAAAGCAATGTTTACACATTTGAAGAAAGAAACAAAAGAAAAAGAAAAGACTAAAGGTACTTACACTTTTGCTCCGAGAAAGCAAATCACAGGTATTTCTTTTCATCGTGGTGTTTGAAGTAACTAGAACGGGCACTACTTGTTTCCAACAACAATGCTTTCACTGCACAAATTTCCACTCAAGAGTCAACTGGCATGCTGAAAAGAAAGGCAAGGAAATGTTTAATCAAGTATATGATTAACACGTGCATTGCAAATTGCTGTCTTAGATTAGGACAGTAATTCTTAAATAATTCATCAGAACAGATGAAAATGGTGCTGTGTTTAAAGCAATAAAAGTACACACAAGTAGCATTTCCAAAATAACTTTTGTTAAATGTAAGTTAGCGATTTCAAGGACCATATGTTTGCCATTAAATATTCATTCAAGTCTACATTTTCAGTGGCTGGAAAATAAAAAGGTATGGTGGCCACATCCTAAAGTTACATGTATGCAATAAAGATGCAAAAGGCATTGTGCAAATGTAGATTTCTGCCAGAACAGCTAGGGACTACTCAGTTTGCTGCTTAGGGATAACAAAGGTAGTGCTGTTCACTGATGGGACAATCTTACCTACATCTAAAAGGAAGAGATCTCTCAGTACTAGGTTAGGGCCTCCTGTTTCATTACCAATAACTCACAGTAAATTGAAGCCATCCCAGTGACTCTCTAGAAAATGTAATAAGTTCTCTATCCCTTCTCCTCAATGAGCTTGTAAGCAATGGGTGGGACATTTTGAGATTCAAAAAATTGACCTTCTCATACAATAACTGTTATTTCAAAGAATATTCCAGAGTAGTGGCCTGCTGAATGGTATGGAGAATCTCATTACTCAATCTTTGCTTTCCATTAGACAACAGGAAGAAGATTCTGTTTTAAGTTTTGAAGAAAGAGCAAATAGAATAGCTACACAGTATTTTCATAGAGTCCTGATGGGGTGCTGTAGGATAAGCACAGGACTGCTAACTGCAAGAATGGTGGTTCAAACTCACCTGTCACTCCTTGGTAACTCTAAACAGGTTCATGATGAGTCTGAACTGACTTAAGGACATTGAACAATGATGGTATGTTCATTTCTGATATTGAGCTATATTTGGATATGACTTGCACATCTGTACATTTACATATGGACTGAAGTGCTTAGCGGGGGAGCAGGAACAAAATTGACCCTAAACCCTAAGAGAAAGAGACTGAAGCACTTAGGCTTGATCATACACAAACCCTGTAAAAATGAAATTGTGTTCTAAATCTAAATAACAGTATGCAATTCTATCATTTATATTTGTTCCAACCTTCTCAATAGACTTGTGTCAGATGTTTAGGGAAAGGAGTAACAATGAGAAAGATCTGAAAGAACTGATTTTTCTGAAATGAGTGAAAAATGTTCAAGCACAAAGTAGTGTTGTTGCTGTTAAGCACCATTGAGTCAATTTTGACCCACAGAGAACCTGTATAGGGTTTCCAAGGAGTGACTGGTGAGCTTGAACCGCTGACCTTGTGGTTCACACCGACTTTGCAGTCCAGCGAATTAACCCACAGTGCCATAACGCCACAAAGAACTAGGAATTATATAGGTTCAAAAATAAACAAGATAATAATGCATACTAACAAATCATACAAAACATAAGCAGGAAGGGCACAGCACCCAGCCATTGTACTGTATGGGGCTGAAAAGATTTGTTTTGAATACATGTGACTCAAAAGGAAAATTAAAAGCAATAAAAATAATAGGAGATACTTTTATGAGTCAGAGATCCTCCAGTAGCAAGATGCAACTACAACAAGAGAAAGATAATTTATTATTATTAAAATATCCTTAGATACAGGTTGGGGAGTCTTAGAGAAAAAACCTTTTTAGGTTGACAGAAATGCTTGTGGGGGTAGAGAAAACAACCAACCAAATGTGAATTGCTAGAATAAACTAGTTTCTTTGACTGTTTATGGATTTTTTTTTTTTTAAGGGGTTAGGATTGGAGGACTGAGTCCTAGGGGCACAATGGTTAAATACTCAACTGTGAGCCAAAATATCATGCTTCAAATCCTCTAACTACTACATGGAAGAAAGGTGTAGCAGTCAGCTTCCATAAAGACTATAGTCTTCAGAACCCAATGAGAAAGTGTTGTGAAGCAGAATTGACTTGACAATAATGGATTTGTTTTGTTTTTGTCTTGGCTGGTATTTAGGAATTTCATCATCTTTACAGATTAGTTGTAATGTTGAGGACTTTATGTTGTTGTTGTTAAGTGCTGTCCAAGCAGTTCAGACTAATAATAAACCAGTATAGGGTTTTCCCACCACTTGTCTATCAGTTTGTCATACTGTGGTGGCTTATGGGTTACTGTGATTCTGGAAGCTATTCCAAGTGTATTTTAAATATCAGCAGGATATGTTTCACCTGAGCTTCCAGATGAAGATCGACGAGGAAGAAAGAGAGATGGATTAGTTTGGAATATTTAATCATTGACAACATTACAAATAGCAATAGAACACTGTCAGTGCCAGAATATTGAATACTGAAACATGAGGAAGAGCACCAAAATATTTTCAGATATAGTGCTGAAAGATGAGCCCCTCAGGTTGGAAGGCACTCAAAATAAGACTAAGTAAGAGTTGCCTCCTCAAAGTAGAGCTGCCTGTGATGATACAAATGGAGTAAATCTGTGGGACCTCCATTTGCTGAGAAGGCATAACTCAAAATGAAGAAAAACAGCTGTAAGCATCCATTAATAATTGGATCATGCAATGTATGAAGTATGAATTTAGGAAAGTTGGAAATTGTCAAAAATGAAGTGGAGGGCATAAACATCAATATCCAAGGCATTATTCAGCTGAAATTGACTGGTATTGGCCACTTTGAATTTAACAATCACATAGTTTAGTATGTCAAGAATGACAAATTGAAGAGGAATGGTATCACATTAAACATCAAAAAGAACATATCATGATCTGTCTTGAAGTACAATGCTGTCTGTGATAGGATAATATCCATGCACCTACAAAGAAGACCAGTTAATACCACTTTTATTCAAATGTACACACAAACCATTAAAGACAATGATGATGAAACTGAAGAATTCTACCAACTTCTTCAGTATTAAATTGATCAAACATTCAATCAAGATGCATTGACATTTACTGGTGATTGGAATGCAAACACTGAAATCAAAGAGGAAGGATCAGTAGATGGTAAATATGGCCTTGGTAATAGAAAAGATGCTGGAGATCGCATGATAGAATTCTGCAAATCCAACAACTTCTTCATAGTAAATACTTTTCTTAAAAAACAAAAGATGACTAAACACATGCACCTCATCAGATGGAATACACAGAAATCAAATTGACTACATCTATGAAAAGAGATGGTGGAAAAGCTCAATATCAGCAGCCAAAACAAGGCCAGGGGCCCACTGTGAAACAAATCATCAATTGCTCATATGCAAGTTCAAGCTGAAGAAAATTAAAACAAGTCCACTAGAGCCAAAATATGACCTTGAACATACACCACCTGAATTTAGATATGATGTGAAGAACAAGAGTTGATGCATTAGACACTAAAAACTGAAGACCAGAAGAGTTGTGGGATGACATCAAGAACATCATACAGGAGGAAACCAAAAGGTCATTAAGAAGACAAGCAAGAAGGAAAAGATCAAAATGATGTCAGAAGAGACTCTGAAATGTACTCTCTAGCACAGAGATGCTAAGCAAATGGAAGAAATGAGGAGGTAAAAGACCTGAATGGAAAATTTCAAAAGTCAGCTCGAGAAGACAAAGTCAGATATTAGAACAAAATGTGCAAATACCTGGAGTTAGAAAACCAAAAACGGAAGAACATGCTCAACATTTCTCAAGCTGAGGGAACAGAAGAAAAAAAATCAAGCCTCGGTTTGCTATACTGAAGGATTCTAAGGGAAAAAATACTGAATGATCAGAAAACATCAAAAGAAGATGGAAGACAGACACTGGAGGGGGAAAGAAAGGAATAGCCAGAAATATCACCATAGAAAGATTGTAAGTCTGTCTTCTGCCTATAACTGATTGTTGTTGTTAAGTGCATTCTAGTCGGTTCCGACCCATAGTGACCCTCTACAGGGTTTCCGAGGCTGTAAATCTTTACTGGAGCAAAAAGCCTCATCTTTCTCCCACGGAGCAACTGGTAGTTTTGAACTGCTGACCTTGCAGTTGGCAGTCCTATTCGTAACCACTATACTACCAGATTGGAATATCTAAAATGGGGCTACAACGTGCCCAGTGAAAGAGGCTTCCTGTGGAGCCTCTGCATTACATAAGACCATAGGTGGAATCCTGAACAGCATCCAGAATCTTCAGAGATGGGAAATTTCCACATGAAAGAATGGGCAGACCAGCCTGGAGCGCTAGAAGAACAGAAGATACTTCTTAAAAGAAAGATTGACAGGAAAAATACAAAACAATATAGGCAGACAGACTGATTACTACAAGAACAAGCAAGGTGCTTACCAAGGAGACATCAAGGCAAGTGGTCGGGTCCCCTTAGAGCAAATTCCCTTCTAAGACTAAGACTCAATGGGAATGCATGCTCTGATTGGTGACCACATTCATCACCAATAAGGGGAAGTGAGGGGAAAACAGCAATGAAGCTGCAAACTAAGCCCTACAACATTCAATAGACTCCTATGAACCTGGGTGGAGACCTGGTTGGCCAGCAGTGTGGCAAGACCTGGGGACTCTTCGGCCCAGAGTCCATGACATAGCCACTAGAGTGAAGAGTGAAGCATCCAGCTGATAAGAAGAGAGGACATATGCACAAGAACACCCACACTTGCAGATAATACCCACTTGACCTGGCTTCAATGACTGGATGAT
>NW_006408878.1:1826472-1827175 GCF_000296735.1 Chrysochloris asiatica
GGGAGCAGAAAGCCTCATCTTTCTCCCATGGAGCAACTGGTAGTTTTGAACTGCTGACCTTGCAGTTGGCAGTCCGATTTGTAACCAGTACACTACCAGATTGGAATACCTAAAATGGGGCTACAACGTGCCCAGTGAAGGAAGCTTCCTGTGGAGCCTCTGCATTACATAAGACCATAGGTGGAATCTTGAACAGCATCCAGAATCTTCAGAGGTGGGAAATTTCCACATGAAAGGATGGGCAGACCAGCCTGGAGCGCTAGAAGAACAGAAGATACTTCTTAAAAGAAAAACTGACAGGAAAAATACAAAACAATATAGGCAGACAGACTGATTACTACAAGTTGCTTACCAAGGAGACATCAAGGCAAGTGGTCGAGTCCCCTTAGAGAAAACCCCCTTCTAAGACTAAGACTCAGTGGGAATACATGCTCTGATTGGTGACCACATTCATCACCAATAAGGGGAAGTGAGGGAAAAACAGCAATGAAACTGCAAACTAAGCCCTACAACATTCAATATACTACTATGAACCTGGGTGGAGACCTAGTTGGCCAGCAATGTGGCAAGACCTGGGGACTCTTCGGCCCAGAGTCTGTGACATAGCCACTAGAGTGAAGAGTGAAGCATCCAGCTGATAAGAAGAGAGGGCATATGCACAAGAACACCCACACTTGCAGATAATACCCACTTGACCTGGCTT
>NW_006408878.1:1829262-1831166 GCF_000296735.1 Chrysochloris asiatica
AGTGAGGGGAGAGAGGAGAAGGTGGACCACAAGGTAGGGAATAGACACAGGATAGTTTGGGTGCTGGGGAGGGGAGCAATACACAAGAAGGGGATGGGGAATGGAAGAACAGTTAGGCAGGTTTGCATGGGCTAAGTGGGACAAAGGCGAACAGTGATGGAAGCACAACCTTGGAACAACACGGCTCTGGGATACAGGGATTGAGACATGGTTTGACTGTGTAAAAGGGGGGAATAATGTTAAGATGCTTGAACATCTTTTAAATCTTGCTTGCCCTTGCATACCACTGTAAAATAGACACTTGAAGGGGAGAGAAAGGAGTAGCCAAAAACATCACCATAGAAATCTTGTAAGTCTGTCTTCTGCCTATAACTGATTGGGATACCTAAAATGGGGCTACAAGGTACCTAGTTAAGAAGGCTTCCTGCGGAGCCTTTGCATTGCATAAAACCATAGGTGGAATCCTATACCCCATCAAGAATCTTCTGAGGTAGGAAATCTCCACTTGAAAAGACAAGCAGACCAGCCTGGAGTGGCTAGAAGAACAGAAGATACTTCTTGAAAGAAAGACCAGCAGGAAAAATAAAAAAAAAACAGTAATAGCAGTCCAACTGACTACTACAAGAACAAGTATAAGTTGCTTGCCCAGGAGACATCAAGACAAATGGTTGGGTCCCCTCAGGGCAAACCCCCTTCCAAGACAAAGACTCAAGGGCAATACACAAACAGGCATGCAGTCTGACTGGTGACCACATTGATCACCGATAAGGGGAAGTGAGGGAAAAACAGCAATGAAGCTGTGAGCTACGTCAGGCCACATTCAATAAATTCCTGTGAACCCGGGTAGAGACCTGGTTGGCCAGCAGTATGGCAAGACCTGAGGACTCCTGGGCCCAGAGACAGTGACACAACCACAGAAGACTACAGTGGAAAGTGAAGCATACAGCTGATAAGAAGTGAGGGGATTTGCACAAGAACACCCACACTTACAGAAAATACCCACTTGACCTGGCTTCAATTCCTGGATGATTAGAACTCCACTAGAAGAAGAAAGAAGAGGAAAAAAAGTGTGATCTGATACAGTTTGACGAACTTTACCTACACCTATGGATACAGTAGCTCAAAAGAGGGAACAAAGCTTTACAGCAAGGATCATTCCCACCCCCGCAATACACAGGGTAGACAGGGATGGGCAACTTGGACATTCGCTACCCAAAATGGGGAGGGGGTGGCTACAAAGGCAAGAAGTGACTGGCTTACAAACTTTCAAGAAGGAGCTTAGATCCAGAGGGCACAGAAGAAGGTAGACTCTCCACTGAGTAGTATCCAATCTGTCTGGGCATGGCTGATGAAAGGAGATGTGGATAGGTCTCTTGTGATACAATAGTGAATAATTGTTATCAGGACTGACTGTAAGGGTTGGAAATGTAAAGGTAGACAATTTGTAGCAAAAGGAGGGGAGTGATTGACTTTGCAGTCCAGGAGTGGAGGTACCTGGAACCATCAAGAGAAAAGAGCAGAGTGCAGGACCCTACCCAGAGATGGAGGCAGAGACTATGATGTGGAGCGATGGAGTGGCTGGAGACTCTAGACGCAGAGAGGGAGTGGGGCTGTTTGCTGGCAACTGAGGGACAGTCTTGCGGGGTATATCATTTGGTTGTTTGACTATGCATGGTAACCATGACAGTGAAACAATATACGATAGGATGAATGTAAAATTAATGTTCTCTCATGTAAACTATCACATAATTCACAATAAAAACTTAAAAAAAAAAAAAAAGAAGAAGAAGAAGATGGACGGAATATACAGAGTCACTGTACCCAAAAGAAATGGTCAATGTTCAACCATTTCAATAGGTAACATATGATCAAGAGCCAATGATCCTGAAGGAAAAAGTCCAAGG
>NW_006408878.1:1832256-1838211 GCF_000296735.1 Chrysochloris asiatica
TGGACTGCCAAAAGAACAAAGTAATCCTTGTTGGAGAAAGTACAACCAAAATGCTTCTTGGAAGCCAGGATGGCCAGACTTCATCTCTCACACTTAGGACATATTGTCAGGAGGGACCAGTCACTGGATAAGGATATCCTGTTTGGTAAAGTGGAGGGTAAGAGAAAAAGAAGACCCACTACAAGATGCATTAGTACCCTGGTGGCAACAATGGGTTTAGGCTTAGCAATAATTGTGAGGTAGATGGGGGCCCAGCAGTGTTTCATCCTGTTGTGCATAGGTCACCATGAGTCAGTGCCATCTTGCTGGCTCTTAACAACAACAACATAGGGTTTATGAGGAGAGGCTGGTGGGTTTGGACCATTGACCTTGTGGTTAGTAGTCCAGTGATTATCCTACAGTGCCATACCTGGGCTCAGGTGTTCAGAAAATATTGTTGTTATTGTTAGATGTCATCAAACTGGCTACGTCATAGAGACTTTATGCACAACAGAACACTACCCTGCTTATTCCAACATCATAATTGTTGTTAGCTTGAGCCTATTGCCATTGCCACTGCGTCAATCCATCTTACTGGGGTCTTCTTCTTTTCTGCGGACCCTACATTTTGTGTAGCATAATGTAGACTGTGCCCTCTAAAGAAGGAGAGTTGAAGTCTCACTCTCCTGGCTTCTAAGGAGCAATCTGGGAGACTGAGGTGGAAAGCTTATATACTCTCAGCAAAAAGACTCATTCAAAGCACAGTATTAGTCATCCAGTCTTCGATGAGCAGGACAGCAGTTACCTTCCTGTGGACTAGTGACTCAATGTTTTTAAAGTAACAAATCAGTCAAATCAAACAAATAATGGATTTCACCTGATAATGGTGTTCTGACTTAACCATGCTTCAAACAAATTTTGGTATCCTTTTTAGACTATTATTAAAGGATACTTTCCTATAGGGATTAGAACTTACATGAATTTGAGTAGGAAAAAAGATTTAATTTGAGAACTGGTTACTGAAGGCATGAGCCTTCTTGGCCCATGTATCTAGCATTCTGTGGCCTTGGTAAAAGAGTAAGGACTTTGGAACCAAACAGGCATAGGTTAGAAGATCAACCCTCCACTGACATCCTGTGTAGTTAATTAATTGTAGTTAATTTCTGAACTATTTCCAGGTTTGCAAATGGGGAGATAATAATACATGTGAGTGTTTGGAGTTGGAATGAGTTAATGTGTATAAAGTGTCTAGGAGAAAACTTGGCACATAAGAACTGTTTGGATATCATCATCATCATCATGAACCTTCACCACCTTCTTCTCTTAGTATCAAATTACAAGCAACAAGAACAATCCATCATCACTCTCTCCCCCTGCCTCCCTGCACCACGCCCAATTAAGGCAAATATACTTTCAACTAAACAATAATGAATAGGTTTCAGGAGTAAATAGACAGCACACTGGTATTAGGATCAATTACAGAGGATTTAGTAGAGATTATGCATGAACACACAGAGGAATTTACATGGGATAAAGGCAGTACCTGGAGCTAGCAAGAAGGAACCTTTTACAGCATCTAGGGTCAAAGGGACAAGAAGAGGAATGGGTTGGCAATATCTAGGAAAAAAGAGTAATATAGAGTAGGCAGTCTTGAAAAGAGGGCTTACTTTTCAAGTTCAAAATGAAGAAAATAAGGGATGAACATGATTTCATTCTCTTCTTTCCCTCTGACCTACTTACTGCCAGGGCTCTCCATTAGCCACATCTGACCAGAAGTCATAGGGAAGACGCTTCAAATTTGGACTATATTAGTCAGTCTTGTGGAGATAGTATGTAAATCTGGAGAAGAAATGGAAGATGTGCAACATAAATTCCATCTACAATCTATGAAAAGGGTTGAATTTTTCTGCTACCTCATTTTATCATAAGAGAGCTGTCATTTATCTTTACACTTCTCAAAAACCCTGGGAAGTAGATAGTGTTATTATACTACCTGCATTATACAGGAGGAAATTATCTCCAAGAAATTAAGTAAATTGCCCAGAAACTAGCAGAATGAGGATTCAAACATGATTTGTCTGACTCCAAAGTCCATGCTTTTGTCTCCTGTCACATTGTTTTTCTGCCAATATCATAAACCAATGCATTTTAATTATTGAAAGGTGGTAACTTTTGCAAATGTCAAAGCTGTACCTAAACCAAAAAAAAAATGGATAATAAAAAGGGTAATTCTCAGGAAGACAGTCATCTTAGTTCCTTCAAAGTCCTCGTTTGGCAACAACAATGCTGTAAGACAGCAGAAAGCTTCCTCCCTCTAGGTGCATTAAAAAGAAAGCCAAGAGAGTGACTAGGTGCACATGTAGTTTCATTACTATAGGAGTTTCCACATAAAAGTTAATTAGGGAGAAGGAAGAGTCAGCTCCTGCAGGGAAAATGCTTGAGGAATAAAAATGAAAAGAGAAGGTAGGTAAGGCAGACAGTGCTGAAACATTCACAGAATCTGAGCTGGAACATATGGGTACATTTTGCTGGTTGGATGCAAGGATAAGGTAGTTAATACAAGCCCTTCACTAGAGATTAAGGATTTATAGAGTGGAAAAGTCCTGGGTTAGGCACCAGAAGAAATACATTCTACTTTCATCTCTGTGTCATACACACAAGCTGGCATTAGGAAAATCCCTTCTCTTTTCTCATCTACCAGGTGCTTACTTCTCAGTAAAGTGGAGATAAGAATATCCCCACACCCCAGCCCACAGGGTGCTGATGTAGACTAATTAGATAATGTCTCAGAAAGTTTTCTGGAAACTAGACAGTCCCCTGAAAACATAAGTAAATTTTATTCATTTAAATTTGAAACATACTAATGTACTCTTAAGCATAAGAGTTTCTAATTATCTGCAAATGTAAAAGAGACAGTTGTAAGAGTTTTGTACATTTCAGAGGCGTTTTCTATTTTTCCCCTTTTGGGGGACTATTTTTTTCCTTTCACATAGTAACTCAGTTGAAGTGCTGACTATTGTATTATAAAGGTGCACTGGTGTGGCGCTGTTTACATGCACTAGACTGCAAAGTTGTTTGAACTACAAGGTTGGCAGTTCAAGCTCACCAGCCACTCCCTGGAAACCCTATACAAGGTTGCTGTGGGTCAGAACCAATTCAAAGGCACTTAATAACAACAACAACAATGGTATTATAAAGCCACTCAGATGCATTCATTCTAAAAACATATACTGAGTCCTGCTGTGGCTTAGTACACTGAACTGCAATTCGGTTTGAATGCAAGGTCAGTGGTTCAAGCTCACCAGCCACTCCTCAGAAACCCTATATGGGGTCACGATTGGTCAGAACTGACTGGATGTCACTTAACAACAACAACAGTATATGCCAGGCACTGTAGTAAGCCCTCAGCAAGCCACAAAACTTTCTAGATACAGGGGAAGGGACTGTTTTGGTGTAGGTGCCTGTGAATGACCAAGCACTACTGATTAGATCTACTTCCTGAAGTGTGGCTTTGTAGTTGTTAGGTGTCATCTAGTTAACTTTGACTCATAGTGATCCCATGCACAACCGAAGAAAACACTGCATGGTCCTGCGCCATCACAACAATTACTATGTGTGAGCCCACTGTTACTGTCACTGTGCCAATCCATCTCAGTGGGGGTCTTCCTCTGTTTTGTTGACCCTCTACTTTAACAAGCACAATGTCCTTCTCCAGAGACCCGTCCCGTCCCTCCTGATCACACATCTGAATTATGCGAAACAAAGTCTCACCATCCTGGCTTCTAAGGAACATCTTGGCTACACTTCTTCCAACACAAATTTGTTTGTTGTTCTAGCAGTCCATGGGACTTTTAATATTCTCCTCCAGTGCCACAATTCAAATGCATTGATTCTACTGTTTTCCTTATTCACTGTCCAACTTTCACAGACATATGAGGCAACTGAAAGTACCATGTTTTTGGTCAGATGCACTTTGGTTCTCTAAGTGATACTTTTGTTCTTTCACACTTTAAAGGGGTCTTTTGTAACAGATTTATCTAATGCAATATGTATTTTGATTTCTTAATAGCTGCTTCCATGAGTGCTGATAGAGGGTCCAAGAAAAATGAAGTCTTTAACAATTCAATCAGTTCTCCATTTATCATGATGCTATTTATTAATTGATTGTTGAAGACTTTTGTTTTCTTTACGCTGAAGTGTAATCCATACTGAAGGCTGTATCTTTGATCTTCAGTAAATACCTCATCTTCTTTGCTTTCAGCAAGTGAGATTGTGTCATGTTCATATCACAGGTTGTGAATGAGTCTTTTTCCTTCAATTCTGATTATGTGTTCGTCTTTACATAATAATAATAATCTAGTTTCTTGGATTATTTGCTCAGAGTACAGAATGAATCAGTATGGTGAAAGAATAACCCTAACACACACTTTTCCTGATTTTAAACCATTCGGTTTCAGTGTCCACCTGTTCTGTTCTAACAACTGCCTCTTGAGCTATGTACAAGTTATACATGAGCATACATAAGTGCTCTGGAATACCCACTCTTTACAATTATGTCCATGGTTTGTTCTGATCCACACAGTTGAATATCTTTGCATAATCAATAAAGCACAAATAAACTTTTTTTTTTTTTTTTGGTATTCTTTGCTTTTATCCAAGATCCATGTGATGTAAGCAATGATACACCTCATTCCATGTTCTCTTCTGAATCCAGCTTGAACATCTGGCAGCTCAAGATTGCCATGTACTGCTATCCATGTACTGCTGCAATCATTTTTTAATTTTCTTCAGTAAAAGTTTACTTGAATGTGATCTTAATGATATTGTTTGATGAATTTTATGTTCTGTTGGGTCTCCTTTCTTTGGAATTGGCACAAATATGGATCTCTTCCAATCTTTGGGTCAGGTAGCTGATTTCCCAAATATTCTTGGCATAGACTTTCTGAAGTACTATGCAGTAAAATGTATATATTACAAGATATATATATTAAAGTAGAGGGTCAGTGAAATAGAGGAAGATCCTCGAGGTGATGGATTGGCACTGCAACAATGGGCAAACATAACAATGACTGTAAGGATGGTGCAGGACCGTGACGTATTTCCTTTCGTTGTACATGGAATTACCATGGGCTGGAATCAACTCAATGGCATCCAACAACAATAAGAAGAAGATATTTTAATTACATAAGAAAATGGTTATAATAAGAAAAAGAAACATAAATACAGTTGTACACATAGTATGATTCGGCTGAGAAAAGACAAGAAAGAAATATAGCAAAATGCTAACAGTTGTGTTTGGGTACTAGTATTACGGTTGGCTTTTTTCTTCTACATGTTGTTGGTAGAACATTGTAGAAAATGGTTTCTCCAATTTTCAAAATAGGAAAAGAGAACAAAGTAAGATTGAATGAAGTATTTAAATTAATATAAAGCAACTAACCATCTCTTCATACATCAAATATATTTAAATGATTACTTCTGTTTGTATGCCTATACTAGGGATTTGAGTGCTTTATTGACTATGCAAAGGCTTTCGATTGTGTGTATCATGACAAGCTATGGACAACATTGCAAAGTATGAGTATTCCAGAACTCTAAATTGTGCTCATGAGGAATCTGTACATGGACCAAGAGGCAGTTGTTCAAACAGAACATGGGAACACTGAATGTTTTAAAATTAAGAAAGGTATGCAACACGGTTATGTTCTTTCACCAGACTTATTCAACTTGTATGCTGAGCAAATAATCCGAGAAGTTGGATTATATAAAGAGAAATGTGGTATCAGGATTGGAGGAAGACTAATTACCTGCAATATGCAGATGACACAATCTTGCTTGCTGAAAGTGAAGAAGACTTAAAATATTTAGTGATGAAGTTCAAAGAGCACAGCCTTCAGTATGGATAGCATCTCAATGTAAAGAAAACAAAAATCTTCACCACTGGACCAATAAACAACATTCTTATCAACAGAGAAA
>NW_006408878.1:1838626-1850496 GCF_000296735.1 Chrysochloris asiatica
ACTTTGTCTCTCATACTTCAGACATATTGTCAGGAGGGACCAGTCATTGGAGAAGGATATCCTGTCTGATAAGGTGGAGGATCAGAGAAAAAGAGGAAGACCCCCAGCAAGATGGATTGGCAAAGTGGCAGCATCAATGGGCTCAAGCGTGGCAATAATAGTGAGGTTGGCCCAGGATTGGGCAATGTTTCATTCTGGGCAATGTGCATAGGGTCACTATGAGTTGGTACAGACTCGATGGCACCTCACAACAACAACAAATTTGTCTTTGGGAACTCCTTGGTTATTATAAACAATTTAGCATTCTTCTACAAGCTGAAATTGTGGCAGTTTAAATCTTTACAGAGGTGTGTCAGAAGGCAGGTCTGGAGATTTACTTGCAAAAGGGAACAGTCTTGATAGTCCTATGAAGCAGTTCTACTCTATGAATCAGAATCATAGAGTAGATTCTGAATCAGAATCAACTCAAAAGCAACCACCTCTACCACCAACAGACTAGGGAAATCTTAAATGGAAAGAGGTGGTCAAATTTAAATTTTCTTTTCTTGATTCTGTAATTTCATCTCAACATTGTTGTTAAGTGCCATTGAATTGGCTCCAACACATCGTGGCCCTGTATAGGGTTTCCAAGGAGGAGCCAGTGGGTTTTAACTGCCAACCTTTCAGTTACCTATCCAGTGATTACCTACAGAGCCACACCAGGGTCTATGAATTCCCTGTTCTCCTTTGGATCTATCATGGTGTCTATACAAAGAAAACCTTCAGGTTCTACATCACCTAGCCAGTCAGTCACTCGGGTCCCTGGGTGTTAGATTCTCTGTGCTAGGTTCTGTGGCTATAACTCACAGAGTAATCAGAGACAAGTACAATGAAACAATGGAAGCAGTAAAAGTGAGATTTGGGTTTTATAGGACCCAATCGGAGGTCATTCCATGGAATATTTTCATATTGATTATAAATTGTAAAAAATTTAAGTTGGTAAGGAAGTTTGTCATAATTTACAAGAGTGATATTCAAAGATTAACAATAGGCTTCCTTAGATAAATTTGGCTTTAACAAGCTTATTGTACCCTTTGAACTGGTTTAATCTGCATCTTGATCTCTCTGGCTGTTTTATCAAAATTGCATCTCAATTTCCCTTATCTCTTTCCTACCATCTGAGATGATGACTCGTTTCTTATCCTTTGCAGAGTTATCTCTTCTGCTTATATTTTATCACCTTTATTCTCATTTGCTGAAGCTTTAAACATTCTCTTGGATATTTAAGAAACTTAGATTCTCTTTCCTTCATACATCATTCTGTTTGAAATCAAGTTATTTAAAATAAATATCTATTAAACTCACCTCCTCCACTTCCTTACTCCCACCTCCAATTACTCAATCCTCTTTAAAAGCTTTTTTTTTAATTTCATTTTATCAAAATCAGTTAAATTCAATCTGACTTTTCTAATTCACCACTAAGAATCAGAACCTTCAATAATAGTACCCAGGAATCTACTGTTGACCAGTTCCTCAGATAATAATCATGAAGTCTGCAGAGCACCAGATCCCTTGATTGACTATTGGGAGCCTCAGCTTTATATTATATTCCAGGGAAGTCCATTTGTTTTCATTATTGTATTTGCCCTATGTATGCTAATAATTCCCCAAATCATACCTCATACCCTGAGTTGCCTTCTGAGCTTCAGATTCATAGATTCAGAGACTGGCTAGGTATCTCCACTAGGAATATCCACAAACATATCAAATGTACCATGTCCATCTATGAATTCAACATTTTTTCTTACCTTACTCTTCCTCCTATATTCTCTCTTTAAGTTAATGGTGCCATCATTTGTCCTGCTATCTCATCATAAATCCTAAATTCCTCCCACTATCTTATGACTCAGATTCAACCCATCAATCACTGTGAAGTACCTTCTAAATATTTCTCTGATCTAGCCTCACTTCATAGATATATCATCATTATTCTTTGTTAGACTTTTATCTACATTATTTCAAGTTTTTTCTAATAAGCCTTTCAATCATTAATACTGTCTATTCAGGAGGCTAGAGGTACAGTGAAATTCTCCATCAGCAATATCACAGAATACCAGGGGAAGCAGGCTCAAGGCAGAACTCTAAAACTCTGAACCACATAGGTAAGAATGTTTAAAAAGTTTGAAGGCTTATAGCTATTGGAACTTGTAGCGGAAGTAAGAAATGACGTATTTTTTAATCTGTCAGTCTTGGTGGCCCAGAACTGACAACTTGGGTGAGACAAACAGCAAGACCAGGAGGGGGAAAAGACCCACCATGGAATAACCTTGGAGCAAAGACAGACAATACACTTTGTTGGTTTTGCTTTGTTCTGATTTTTTTTTTTTTTTTTCTGTTCATTGACCACTCACTGTTTGCACACCTCCATTCTGGTGACTAGAGGGCGTGCCTGAGCGATTGGACACCCCACCCAACACTGGTGGGTTCTTTTGCCACACATGCACACAGATATTCTCAGCCCAAGAGCCGGTGGTCAAAACAGTCTGGTACTGGTACAATGAAAGATACATCAATCAATGAAACAGAATTGAGAATCCAGAAATTAACCCATCCACATACAGCCAACTGATTTTTGACAAAGTACCTAAATATATCGTATGGAAAGGGGATAATCTCTTCAACAGATGGTGCTGGCAGAACTGGAAAGCAATATTCAAAAGACTGAAAACAAGACCTTTACCTCACACCATATACAAAAACCAACTCAGCATGGATTAAACATCTAAATGGGAATCCCAGAATTATGAAGGCCATCAATGAAAAAATAGGGACAAATGTGAGGACACTAATTCAGGGAATACACAGACTACCAAACATTTTGAATACTACAAAAACAGAAGTAGACAAAATAGATGATTGGGACATACTTAAAATTAAAAACTTATGTGCATCAAAAGACTTCACCAGAAGAGTAAAAATGGAACCCACAGAACTGGAAATAATCTTTTGCAATGACACATCAGACAAGGGACTCATTTCTAAAATATATAGGAAACTACAACACCTCTAAGGAGCTCTGGTAGCGTAGTGGTTATGAATTGGGCTGCAAACCTCAAGGTCAGCAGTTCGAAACTACCAACTGTTCCACCGGAGAAAGATGAGGCTCTCTGCTCCCATAAAGATTTACAGCCTTGGAAACTCTGTACAGGGTCGCTATGAGTCGGAACCGACTCCACGGCACATAACAACAACAACAACAACACCTCTACAATAAAAAGACAAATAACCCAATTAAAAAATGGGCACAAGACATAAACAGACACTTCACCAAGGAGGAGATCCTGGCAGCCAACAAACATATGAAGAAATGTTCACCATCACTAGCCATTAGAGAGATGCAAATCAAAACAACAATGAGCTATCATCTCACACCAGAAATAGCAGCAAAGATCAAAAAAGTAGAGGACAATAAATGCTGGTGGGGATGTGGAGAGACTGGGACCCTCCTGCATAGCTGGTGGGATTGCAAAATGGTCAAACCTCTCTGGAAAGCAATATGGCCCTTCCTCAGAAAGTTGGAAGTAGAAATAGCTTATGATCCAGAAATTCCTCTACTTGGTATTTACCCACAAAATATGAGCCATAACACAAGTAGATATATGCACACCAGTGTTCATAGCAGCACTATTTACAATAACAAAAAGATGGAGATAGCCTAAGTACCCATCAACTGAAGAATGGATAAACAAACTGTGGTACATACACAAAATAGAATATTGTGTGTATTATTGAAAAATAACAAGGAAGCTGCAAACCACTGCATAACATGGATGAACCCTGAGGACATTATCTTGAGTGAAATTAGTCAGTCATAAAAGGAAAATACTGCATAAGACCACTATTGTAATAGACTAAGAAAATGAACCCATACTAAAGGGGTGTGTGTGTGTGTGATTCTTTGCTGGTTACCAGGATGTGGGATGTGGGCTGAAGGGAGGGAGGGGAAGTTGGAGTACAGGGTAGGGAATAAACACAAGATAGTTTGCGTGCTAGGGAGGGGGCAAAAACACAAGAAGGGGGAGGGGAATGGAAGAACAGGGCAGATGGGAAAACAATTAGGAAGGTTTGTATGGGTTAAGTGGGACAGAGGTAAATAATGATATATGATCAACCTTGGAACAACAGGGCTCTGGTATACAAAAATTGAGACATGGTTGGAATGGGCAAAAGTGGGGAAATAATATTAAGATGCTGGGCTGTCTTTTGAATCTTAGTTTCCCTGGCATTCCATTATAAAATAGACACTTGAGGGGAAGTGAAAGGAATAGCCAGAAATATCACCACAGAAAGCTTGTAAGTCCGTCTTCTGCCTATAACTGATTGGAATACCTAAAATGGGGCTACAACATGCCCAGTGAAGGAGGCTTCCTGCGGAGCCTCTGCATTACATAAGACCATAGGTGGAATCCTGAACCCCATTCAGAATCTTCTGAGGTGGGAAATTTCCACTTGAAAGGATAAGCAGACCAGCCTGGAGTGCCTAGAAGAACAGAAGATACTTCTTGAAAGAAAGCCCAACAGGAAAAATATGAAACAATAATGGCAGTCCGACTGATTACTACAAGAACAAACAAGTTGCTCACTCAGAGACATCAAGGCAAGTTGTCAGGGCCCCTCAGTACAAACTCCCTTTTAAGACTGAAACTCAATGGGAATACACAAACAGACATGTGCTCTGATTGGTGACCATGTTCATCACCGATAAAGGAAAGTGAGGGGAAAACAGCAATGAAGCTGTGAGCTAAGCCCTACAATGTTCAATAGACTCCTGTGAACACGGGTGGAGACCTGGTTGGCTAGCAGTGTGGCAAGACCTGGGGACTCACAGGCCCAGAGTTAGTGACATAGCCACAGAGGACTAGAGTGCAAAGTGAAACATCCAGCTGGTAAGAAGAGAGGGCATATGCATAAGAACACCCACAATTGCAGATAATACCCACTTAACCTGACTTCAATGACTGGATGATCAGAGCTCAACTAGAAGAAGAAAGAAGAGGAAAAAAAGTGTAATCTGATACAATTTGATGAACTTGACCCACACCTATGGATGCAGTAGCTCAAAAGAGGGAACAAATCTTTATGAGGATCATTCCCACCCACTCCATACACAGAGTAGGCAGGGATGGGCAACTTGGACACTGGCTACCCAAAATGGGGTGGGGGTGGGGGGCTACAAAGGCAAAAAAGTGACTGGCTTACAAGCTTTCAAGAGGGAGGCTAGATTCTGAGGGCACGGAGGAAGGCAGAATCTCCAGTGAGTAGTATCCAATCTGTCTGGGTGGGGCTCATGAAAATAGATGGGGATAGGTCTCTGTGGCATAATAGTGAATAATTGTTATCAGGACTGACCGTGAGGGTTGGAAATGTAAAGGCAGACATTGTGTAGCAAAACGAGGGGAGTGATTGACTTTTCAGTCCAGGAGTGGAGGTCCCTGGGACCATCAAGAGAGAAGAGTGGAGTGCAGGACCCTACCCAGAGAAGCAGTGACACCATAGATGGAAGCAGAGACGATGATGTGGAGAGATGGAGCAGCTGGGGACTCTAAACCCAGAGAGGGAGGGGGGCTGTGTGCTGATGACCGGGCGGCAGACTTACAGGTTATACACTTTGGTTGGCTGATGATGCATGGAGGGGATTGTAACCATGGCAGTGAAACAACATACGATTGGATGAATGTAAATCTAATGTTCTCCCATGTAAAGTATCACATAATACACAATAAAACATTTTTTAAAAATCATTCAATTGTTCCCTATTGCCTAAAATATAAGACCAAAGTCAATCTCCAACATATGGTAAGTAGGACTCGCATTTCTGAGTGACATCTCTTTGTCCCATGGAAATTATATTGAACCACTTGTAGTTTCTGTACACTCCATGCTGTTTCCCACTGCTATGTCCTTCATCTTGATTTTTTCCCCTCTTCCTCATTCCCATATCCTCTTACTTCTGTCCTCACTTTGCTACTTTCGGTTCAAAACTCAGCTCAGGTGTCACTTCCTCCTGGAAGGTATTTCTGATTATCCCCCAAATCCCAGCCCTACCCATGACACCACCCTGAACCAAGTGTCCATTCTTTGTCCTTCCGTAATGCCTCATAAATACCTCCAATTTATGAAGGTATGCCAAAACGATCCATTCACCTGTGTCTCACTGCATCCCTCTCCCTGGACTCTTAAGTCTCAGGAGGGCAGAAAACGTTTCATGTTTGCATATATAATCATAACATTATGGGTGCTCAATGAATGTTTATCCAACTCTGCCAAATTGAACTGGTTCCCATGAACCAAATTACAAGAGGGAAAGTACATTTTGTCTCTAGACAGAAAAGGATAAAATATTTTCCGTTTAGTTTATGCTCATCCAAAAACACCATCCTAATTCTTTCTCCTTTCCCTAAATAATAACAATAGTCCCTGTTATTCATTTTACCAAGCATTTACTGGACATTTGTGTTATGTAATTAACTGTGCTAAAGTCCAGGGATGCAAAGACAAATATGATAAAAATCTCTCTCCACAAGGAGTTCACAATCTAGTGGCGCGGGCAGGGGGCTGTGGGGGTGAGGGAGGTAGTGGGGGAGAAATAGTACAGTGTGCTCAGTGCTCTGACAGGCTCAGAATACTTGGTGTGAGACCCCAGAGGAGAGAGCAAGTGAATCACACACATAATCGCTTCAAAGCATGTGCTGAGTTATTCTACTCTTGTGAACATTTCACTTTAAGTTATTCAAATGCCATTCCACATACTGATGTTTTTCTTCAAGTAGAGGAAAGGAACTTGAAAGTAGGGAATGGCCGTTCCTGTCATCTCTTTTATGCATCTGTTTCTTTTGTGCATCTGTTCAGACCTCTGTCCTCGAGAAGAGGCTGTTGCAAACTCTGCAGGACACCCAAAAGGTGTCCATAACTGTCTGTTTTGTGAATAATGGGGATGTATTCATACTTACATAAGAGATCATAAGCTATTTCTTTATTTCAGAAATTTACTATAAAATATTTGATGTATTTGGAAAATAAAAAGTAGCCCGATTTTCCACTTTCAGGAGAATGAATATGCAACACTCACTCTGACCAGTACTTCAGATGGTCCAGCTGAGTCATTTAAGAGCAAATCAACTACAGTTCCTTCCAGGATTCCATGCATTATGGCTTTTCCTCCCACCCCTGACACCTGAAATAATCACAGCTCTTTAAAACATGGCTCCTCACCCCAAATAAAAAGCCAAGGGTCTTCCAATTCATTTCTCACAAATGTAGGATCTGACACTTGAGAATACTTTGCTATGGTTGTCTTTTCCTGATGCAGACAGGAACAGTTATAGCTTCTTTGCAATGACTTTCCTAACCATACTCCCTCCCACTGCCTCATTTATGATGCCCTTCCAGGCCTGGACAGTGGGAGGTGACTGCAGCAGTTTTATCATGTGAATCATAGACAGCATGGTGCATAGTTTGCTCGGCAGAAGCCCAATATAGAAGGAGCCTCTCCTATGTATCATCACCAGCTAAGTTACAACAGACCCATTGAGAGTTTTAGATAAAAACCTTTAAATTCTCAGGAAGGAAAACAAAATGGTAGTGAGATGCTCTCCATGGAATCTCTGGTTCAAGCTAAGTCACTCACTACCTATTCAGAATAGAGGATTTCACTGAAACATTTTTCTTTTTCACATTTTTTAAAAATCTCATATCAGACTTTTAGAATTCTGCCATTTGAATGATTTGCAATTTGAGAAGTGTCATTGTGGTTGAAGTCTATGGAATATGGCAAGGAATCTCTGTAATCTACAAAACATGCACTACAAATCATAATTAGAATTTCCCATTGTAAAATCAGGTCCATTCTAAGCATGAACCACTGTACTTCTCTAGCTAAAATAAGAAAACATAAACAACAGATAGGCAAACAGACAGACACAGTGAAATAGAAATTCATGTTATAAATTCTGGATTCTACCGGCCGCTCCTTGGAAACCCTATAAAGGGTCACTGTGATTAGGAACTGACTCAATAGCACTTAACAGCAACAGCAAATTATGTATAACTTTCTCCATCTAAGCTATAAAAGCAAAATTATCATCTTTTAAGTAGCTACAAGCCAGATCCTTCCAGAAGGTCCTTTTTACACCAACATATCCCTTTGTTCTTTTAGTTGCTTCCATTTATCAATTAGCAAAGAATCCTGCTTTCATTTTTCTGTAAAATCTAGACTGTGATCATATCTCTAAAAAATCATTGCAACTAAGTTAGTGTAAAACCCAGTGCTACCACCTGGTTAGATTGTATGAGACACAATGAGAACGTTGAAGGAAGTAAACCAGTGTTAAAGCAAACACAAAGCAACCAAGTAGAGTAAGCTGAGCATCATGCAGATTGTACTCATTGCAAGAACATAGAAGTTTTTTCTAATGTGGCTTCCTTAGAACAACTTTTATCCTTCACCAAGTAACTCAGAGAACACCCTCAAGCTATCATTTCTCCCTAATTAACAATTGCTACCCAAGGAGTCATTGCCTGCTGACTATACAAACAGAAAAATAGCAGGGCACGAAATGGGATTTAATGTTAATTAAAAGAAACATCAACAAGGAAAATAACGCAACCATGAACCCAAGGACTAGAAGTAAAATCCAAACCCATTAATTCCCTGCCCCTTAGGAAGCAACAAACCATTAACATCTTGCAAGGAAATGAGCTCACTGTTGTGGAGTCATTAACACCCAAGCAGATGGAAAACTTTATAAGTTTTAGTTGGAGGCAAGGAGCAAAATTTTAATAAATAGTTAAAAATAGGTAATTTTTTTTTGTCAAAAATCAAGTAGCAGAAAAAAAGTTGAACAAAGAAATTGGGTATTTTTTTCTTTTCAAAAAATTTAATAGTTTATCTTTTTTTATTATGAACACAGTTACAACAACAGTGTCAAATCACTAAGGCAGAAATTTATAATACTTTACAGCCATGAGAGAGTCATTTCCACAGTTTTTATTCTTTCATATTCAGGTTATAAATGGGAGACAAAATCAAGTTGGCCCTAACAGTAGAGTATCTTAAACTGATCTATTTTCAGTTTTCATCCTTATGAAGAGATTTTGTGTTCACCCCATTCCAAAAGGATGATCTTTAAGATATCATCCAAGGAATAAAAAGTTACATTCGAGATATTTATTCACAGAAGATGAAGAGAAGTGCAAACTGAAATAGTGGAATATTAGCAAGTTTTGGAATTAGTCATACCTGAATTCAAATGCTGATGCGACAATTTTTTTTTTTATTATTATTTCTAGCATTAAGGAACTTTTTAACCCTTGTACATGTCAGTTCATAGTCAGTATAAATGTATCCACATTTGAAACCAATACTGTAAAGCTAATGTGTTATTGTTGGTGTTAGGTGCTATTGAGTAGTTCTGTTGCGCTACCCTATGTATAATAGAATGAAACCCTGTCCAGTCCTGTCCCTTCTTCACAATTGTTACTGTGTTTGAGTCATTGTTGCAATCACAATGCCAACCCTTCTCCCTGAGGCTCTTCCTCTTTTTCACTGACCCCCTTATTTATCCAGCATGATGTCATTCTCCAGAGAATGGTCCCTTGATTTCTGCTTCCATGAGTGTTGATTGTGAATCCAAGTAAAATTAAATCTTTGGCAATGTCAACATTTTCTCCATTTATCATGATGTTATTTATTAGTCCAGTTATGAGGAATTTTATTTTCTTTACATTGAATTATAATCCATAACTAGTATTTGATCTTCATCAGTAAGTGACTCCGGTCCTCTTACTGGTGTAAACCAAAAACTAAACCAGTTGCTGTGAAGTTGATATTAACTCATAAAGACTATATGTGGTAAAGTAGAACTGTGTACCATCATTGTACAAGGGCTGACTTTTCAATGCCAATAACTAGAGATTTCTTCTGTGATATCTTTAGGTGAACTCAAACTTTCAACCTTTTAGTTGACAGTATATTAGCTATTTGTACAACCCAGGAATTCCAACTTGTTGTTATTAGATGCCCTTAGAGTCAATTTTAAATTCACAGCAACTCTACATAACAGAGTAGAATTTCTCAATAGGGTAAAATTTTATGGGATCAGATCACATTCTAGTTTTCTCTCAGATTGACTGGGTGGATTCCAGTTACCAACCTTTCATAGCCAAGCATTTAACCAATGTGTAACTAGGGCTCCTAACTTATGTGTAAGCACATATTAAAGTACAATGCCAGAGCCAACAAGGTGCTCTTTAAACATTAGCTTCATTTCACCTGGTTCTCTGAAGCATCTGTAACACAGAAACCTTAGAGAGTTCTAAGAAGCAAGGCAAAATAGAGTTACAATGAACCTTTCAAATTAGATAAAAAAGCAAAGCTAAAACTTTATTCCATAGCCTGCTAGAGTTATAATAAGAGCATTGATCCATTGATGTTGTCAAAGACTTCATTTTGTTTGGATCCACAGTAATGCTCATGGAAGCAGAAATCAAGAAATCAAACAACATAATGTATTAGGCAAGTGTGCTGTGAGAAAACCTCTTTAAAGTATTCAATAGAGCAAAAATGTCAGTTTGAGGACTGAGGTGTGCCTGACTCAAACCATGGCATTTTCAATAAACTCATATACATGTGAAAGTTGGACAGTGAATATGCAGAAAAATTGATACATTTGAGTTATGGTGTTGGAGGAGAATATTAAAAGCAGCATGAACTGCCAAAAGAACAAACCAGTCTGTGTTGGAAGAAATACAGCCAGAATGCTCCTTAGAAATCAGGTTGGCCAGAGTTCATCTCTCATACTTCGGACATATGGAGGTGTGCCTGACCCAAGCCATGGTATTTTTCAATCAACTCATATACATGTGAAAATTTGACTATGAATAAGGAAGAATGTGGAAGAACCTATGCATTTGAATTCTGGTGTCGGAGAATACTGAAAATACCATGGACTGGCAGAAGAGCAAATAAATCAGTCTTGGAAGAAGTAGAGTTACAATGCTTCTTAGAAGCCAGGATGGAGAGACTTCATTTCTGGTACTTTAAATATGCTATCATGAGGGACAGTTACTGGAGAAAGACATCATGCCTGGAAAAGTGGAGGGTCAGTGAAAAAGAGGCAGGCCCCCAACAAGATGGATTGACACAGTGGCAGCAACAATGGACTCAAAAAAATACAATGTGCACTGAAGGCATTGGCAAAGAACAAGGCTCCAGGAATTGATGGAACACGAATTGAAATCTTTCAACAAACTGATTAATCACTGGAGGCACTCACTCATCTATGCCAAGAAATTTGGAAGACAACTACCTGGCCAACTGACTGGAAGAGATCTATATTTGTACACAATCCAAAAAGAATTTACTCACCAGAAAGCAGAAGTCATTGAGCAATATAATTAATATCTCATACAAGTAAAATTTTGCTAGAGATAATCACAAAACAGCCACAAATGTAATTGATAGAGAACTGCCAGAGGTTCAAGACAGATTCAGATGAGGACACAGAAGGAAGGATATTATTGCTGACGTCAAATGGGTCTTGGCTAAAAACAGAGAATACCAGAAAGATATTTGCCTGTGCTTTATTTAATATGCAAAGACTCTCAATTGTGTGGATCATGACAAGCTATGGACAACATTGTAGAGAATAAGTAAGTATTCCATGACATTCAACTATGCTCATGAGGAACCTGTACATAGACCAAGAGGCTTGTGTTCGAACACACAAGGAAACACTGAATGGTTTAAAATTAGCAAAGGAGTGTGCCAGGGTTGTATTCTTTCACCATACTTTCACCATTACTCAATCTGCATTGTTGTTGTTGTTGTTGTT
>NW_006408878.1:1851951-1853592 GCF_000296735.1 Chrysochloris asiatica
TGTTAAAGACTTCATTTTTCTTGAATCAACCATCGACATAAATAGAAGCAGTAGTCAAGAAATTATATGATGTGTTGCATTAAGCAAATCTGCTGTACAAGACCTCTTTACAGTGTTGAAGAGCAAAGATGTCAGTTTGAGGACTAAGGTGCACCTGACCCAAACCATGGTATTTTCAATAACCTCATATGCAGGTGAAAATTTGACAACGAATAAGGAAGACTGTAGAAGAATTGATGCATTTGAGTTATGGTGGTTGGAGGAGAATGTTAAAAGTACCATGGACTGCCAAAAGAACAAACAAATCTGTATTGGAAAAAGTACAGCTAAATGCACCTTGGAAGCCAGGTTGGCCAGAGTTCATGTCTCGTACTTCGGACATATTGTCAGAAGGGACAAGTTCTTGGAGAAATATATCATGTTTGGTAAGGTGGAGGGTTGGAGAAAAAGAGAAAGACCTCTAATGAGATGGATCAGCACAGAGTCAGCAGCAATGGACTCATACATAGCAATGACTGTGACGTTGCGGCAGGACCAGGCAATGTTTCCTTCTGTAGTGCATAGCATTGCTATGAGTTGGTACCAATTGGATGACACATAACAACAATAACAATGTCTAAAATGTTACTTGGAGTTAAAAGATTCTTCAAATTTCCATGTCCTCTAAAACTACCTTCCTTGTTTTTAACAGTTGTTGCATTGGTTTTGACTAACAGCGACCTTATGTATAACGGAACAAAATGCCACCCTGTCTTGCACCATCCTCACAATTGTTGCTACACTTGAGCCCATTGCTGCTGCCCCTGTGCCAATCCATCTTGTTGGGAGGTCTCCCTCTTTTTTGCTGTCCCTCTACTTTACCAAGCATGATGTTCTTTTCCAGGGACTTGTCCATCCTGAAGTATGAGAAATGAAGTCTGGCCATCTTGGTTTATATGGAGCATTCCAGTTCTTTTTCCAACACAGATTTGTTTGTTATTCTGGCATTCCATTGTACTTTTAACATTCTTCTCCAATACCATAACTCCTTCCTCTGGATCTGTCTTAATCTGGAATCTGTCCGTCATGGGTGGCACCACCAGCATTCAAAATAGGTGTCATTGCTTCCAGAATCACAAAGACACACAAGCCACCACAGTGCAACAAATTAACAGACGAGTTGTAGTTAACCATCCATCATAAAGGACCTTTTCTAAGCCATACTAAAGATTGCTTTTGCTAATACCAATCTTAAATATTACTATGAAAAAGATCCCATAGCTCACTACAACAGCTTGAGCTCTTAAAGACCTTTTGGCAGAAGAGTAAAGGGTGCTACTGAACTGAGTTACCATTATCACTTATATTTAGTCTAAATCATTCTAATAGAATATTCCAAATCCTTAAAAATATCAATAATACTAACTTTTTAAAGAGCTCTCACTATTCCAATTTTAAGGACTGATAACATCTTGCTTTTTTTATTTATGTGTGAATTTGGGCAAGTTACCTAATATGTTGTCAGGTGCCATCGAGTCAGAACCAACTCATAGCGACCCCATGCACAGCAGAAAGAAACAATGTCCAATCCTGGGCCAACCTCACTACCGCTGTCACACTTGACACCATCAGTGATGCCACCTGGCTGATCCATCTCGTTGG
>NW_006408878.1:1853965-1855200 GCF_000296735.1 Chrysochloris asiatica
GTTATGAGTCAGAACCGGCTCCACGGCACTTCACAACAATAAGAACAACCTAATATTTCTATACCCAAGCTTCTTCATTTATAAACTGAAACTATAATTCATAGACTTGTTAGAAGGAATACGAGTACAATATTCAAAGACAAATGTGAAACATCATCTTTATTATATATCCTTTTTGTTCTGGGGGGTGGAACCTATAATTTACTTAAAGTGGATGTACACTACATGTGTAAGGGAGATTTTTTTTTTTTAATTGTTGTTACGTGCTATAAATCAGTTCTGACTAATAACGGCCGTATGCAAAACAGAAGGAAACTGCTTGGTCCTGTATCATTCTTACAATCATTGTTAAGTTTCAGCTTACTGCCCAAAATATTGTTTGTTCACTGTAAAGCATGCTGTTCCATGGAGTCTATGCTCACTGCATCAATTACCTTAGCCTGGCCCCAGGGTCAGGAAGAAGAAAGATAGTGAAAACACCAAATAAGTTGAAGGGGAAGAACATCCATTTACACTCCAAAAAGGGCTTCCTCACTAGATCTCCTCAAACTAAGGTGCAAAAATATTGTTGCAGGCAGACTGAGAAACCACAAGTCTATGGGACACAGAAGGGATCAAACAGCTCTCAGTGCCCCGAGCAGTTAAGACAAGGTGGCTGATAGTGCTTGTTGTACTGGTGGTTGGTGGTTAGTTAGGTATTGACTCAGGGTTAGTGCTGCTAGAGAGGGGGTACAGTAATGCGAAAGCTGAGAGCAGCAGCAAGTCAGACTTCACAAACTGGGAACCGCACTCCCACCAAGAGTTGGGTACCAGCCTAGTTGGCTAAGACATAGAGCTGAGTTCCCTAAAGTAATTCTTGTTATTTGTTCATGCCAAGAGAACAGAACAAAAGAGCATTAAACTAGTATCAGAATCTTCAAAGTAGTGGCAGCAAGTACTGAATCCAAATCATAGCAGAGACAGGTAACATAAGAAAACTAATTGGGAAAATTGCACATGAACCAAAGTCCCCTCCTTCATTACTAGGTGAAGAATATTAATCTTATTATTATAGGATAAACTAAAATGTATTGCTACTAGATTTCCAGTTCATACATGCATGGGTTTACCCAAAACAAAATTTCTTTAGACGTGTCTTAGTGATCAGTGAATGGTTACAGACAAGTTTTCATAGTAATACACTTGTCTTAGTCTCTCTCTCTCTCTCTCTCTCTCTCTCTCTCTCTCTCTCTCTC
>NW_006408878.1:1855675-1863914 GCF_000296735.1 Chrysochloris asiatica
TTCGCATGCATATGAGGTTATTGAAAATACCATGGCCTGGGTCAGGTGCACCTTAGTCCTCAAGGTGACATCATTGCTCTTCAACTCTTTAAAAAGGGCTTGCGCAGCAGATTTGCCTAATGTAATATGTCATTTGATTTCTTGACTGCTGTTTCCATGTGTGTTGATCGTTGATCCAAGAAGAATGAAGTCCTTGACAACTTCAATCTTTTCTCCGTTGATAAGAATGTTGTTTATTGGTCCAGCGGTGAGGATTTTTGTTTTATTTACATTGAGATGTAATCCATATCAAAGGCTGTGCTCTTTGATCTTCATCAGCAAATATTTTAAGTCCTCTTCACTTTCAGTAAGCAAGGTTGTATCATCTGCATATTGCAGGTTGTTGATGAGTCTTCCTCCAATCCTGATGCCAGTTAAATTCAAAGCAGATGTTGCTGTAGAAGGTGATGGTGGCCATTGTTTGGGATCTCAAAGAGATAATCTTAATAGAGTTTCTCAAAGGACCCAGGACAGTCATGGAGACTTATTATGAAATAGTTTTAAGAAAATTAGAAATTGCATTGGTTAGAAAAAAGTCAAGAAAGTTGCACCAAGGATTTTTTTATACATCATGACAATGCATATGCTCATTTTTTGAGGGCAGTAAGATTTTCTTACAAGAATTTCATTGTGAAACCTTACCCTGAAGCCCTAATCTTACCTATTCAGACATCTTTTTTGTTTCCCAAAACTCAAATAATAGTTCAAAGAAACAAAATCTGAGTCCCTCTAGGATACAATTTGAATCCCTCTGGAAGCCCAGTTAATGGCACTTTTATTTAAGTGTACTCTAACCAACCACTAATGCCAATGATGAAGAAATTGAAAAATTATACCAACTTTTGCAATTTAAAATTGATTAAACATAAAATCAAGATGCACTGATAATTACTGGTGATTCGAGTGTGAAAGTTGTAAATGAAGAAGAAGGATTGTTACTGCTTGATAGAGTTTCTCAAGACCAACAATTTATTCATTGCAAGTTTTTCACCAACACTGTGACATTATATATGGACCTTGCCAAATGAATACACGGGAATTAAATCAAGTACATCTGTGGAAGGAGACAATGGAGAAATTCAAAATCATCAACCAAAGCAAGAACATGAGTCAACTGTGGAACAGAGCATCAGCTACCCATGTACAAGTTAGGCTCAAGCTGAAGAAAATTAAAACAAGTTCACAGACCTATCATAAGACATTGTATAAGTCCCACTTGAATTTAGAGACCATCTCAAGAATAGATTTGATGCATTGCACACTAACCACTGAAGGCTAGAGGAGTTGTGTGATGACATAAGAACATCATACATGAAGAAAGCAAAAGGTCATTTAAAAGACAGGAAAGAAACAAAAGACCAAAATGGATGTCAGAAGAGACTGACACTTGCTCTTAAAAAGAGAAAAGCTAAAGCAACTAGAAAGATGAGTAAGTAAAAGAGCGTAACAGGAAGTATCAAAGGGTAGCTTGAGAAGACAAAGAAAACTGTAATAACGAAATGTGCAAAAAGCTGAAATTAGAAGACCAAAAGGAAAGTTTTGCTTTCCTAACACTAGACCTTTCTCCAGCTGAAAGAATTGAAGAAAAAATTGAAGCCTTGGGTTGCATGCAATGTTGAAGGATTCTATGCAAAAACATGATAGAGAAAATATTGACATTATAAAGGATTTCATTTTACTTGGACCCATAATCAATGTTCATAAAAGCAGCAGTCAGGAAATCTAACAAGAATAATTCACTGGCTAACAGAACAGAAAAAGAGAGAAAAATCAAACAATGTGTTAAACAAGACCTCTTTAAAGTATTAAAGAGCAAAGATGTCACTTTGACAACCAAGATGTGTCTGACCCAAGTCATGGTAGTTTTCAATCACCTCATCTGCATGTGAAATCCGGACAATTCATAAGGGAGACTGGTGTGGTGCTGTGAGTTAATCTGCAGGACTGCAAAGCCATTTGAACTACAAGCTCGGTGGTTCAAGCTCACCAGTCACTCCTTGGAAACCCTATGCAGGGTCGCTATGGGTCGGGACCGGCTCGATGGCACCTAACAACAACAACAACAACAACAACAAGTATTATGGTGTTGACAAAGAATCTTGAATATACTATGTACCACCAGAATCAACAAGCCTGTCTCAAAAGAAATACAACCCGACTGCTACATGGAGCAAGGATGGTGAGACTTTCTTGTACTTTGAGATGTTGTATCAGGAAAGACTGATCCCTGGAAAAGAGCTTGATGCTTGATAAAGTGGAGAGTAAATGAAAAAGAGGAAGACCCATAACAGGAAGTATTGGCACAGTGGTGTGACAGTGGCCTCACACATGGCAGCAATGTGAACCTGGCTCAGACTCAGAGAGTGCTTCGTTCTGGTCTAAGTAAGATCACTACGAGTCAGAACCAACATGATAGCAACTAACAACAATGATAACAGGACACCCAAACTGCCGTTTTATATGTGGTCCAAATTGAAGAGCGTAGACTTCTTTGGGGAAAGGTTGTTGTTGTTGTTGTTGTCAGGTGCCATCGAGTCGGAACCGACTCATAGTGACCCCATCACAGCAGAACGAAACAGTGTCTGATCCTGGACCAATGTCACTACTGCTGCCACACTTGACACCATCAATGATGCTACCTGGCCAATCCATCTCGTTGGGGGTCTGCCTCTTTTTCTCTGACCCTCCATCTTACCCATTCTTCTCTAGCAACTGTTCCTTCCTGACAATATGTCCAAAGTATGAGAGACAAAGCTTAGCCATCCTGGCCTCCAAGGTGCACTCTGGCTGCACTTCTTCCAAAACAGATCTATTGAAACTTTTGGCAGTCCATGGCACTTTTAGTATTCTCCTCCAACACCACAACTCAAAGGCATCAATTCTTCTACGATCCTCCTTATTCTGGGTCCAGCTTTCACATCCATATGAGGTTATTGAAAATACCATGGCTTGGGTCAGGCACACCTTAGTCCTCAAGCTGACATCTCTGCTCTTCAACACTTTAAAAAGTTCCCGTGCAGCAGATTTGCCCAAAAAATACGTTGTCTGATCTCTTGACTGCTGCTTCCATGAGTGTTAATAGTTGATCCAAGAAGAATGAAGTCCTTGACAACTTCAATCTTTTCTCCATTGATAAGAATGTTGTTTATTGGTCCAGTGGTGAGGATTTTTGATTTCCTGACATTGAGATGCAACCCATACCAAAGGCTATGCTCTTTGATCTTCATCAGTCAACGTTTCAAGTCCTGTTCACTTTCAGCGATCAAGGTTGTATCATCTGCATATCGCAGGTTGTTAATGAGTCTTCCTCCAATCCTGATGCCATGCTTTTCTGCATAGAACCCAGCTTCTCGGATTATTTGCTCAGCATACAGATTGAATAGGTATAGTGAAAGAACACAACTCTGTCGCACACCTTTCCCAAGCTGGAAACACCACCTTCAGAAGTGTACAGACCAAGATGGAAGATATGCTGAGAAGCAATAACTTCACATTTTGACTTTTCTGTTAAATAAAAAAATTCTATGACTTTGCAGCAATAATTTTTTTGCTTACCTTGATATAATCACAAAAATTTACTAGACAATGTTCTGATCGCTTAAAACCTATTCACTCATTAAATCCTCAAAAATTCTGTAAAACAACTGCCATTTCAATATATAATTAATAGATGAAGAAATGAAGACAGATAACAGTTAAATAACCGTTCCCAAAATACATGGTTAGTAAGTTTTTAACCCAGTATATGCAAGTTTTCCCTTGTGCCCAGATGCCATTTTGTGTTTCAGGACATAAGAGCCTCAATGAAAAGCAAATAATATAGAGCAACACTTTTAAGTACTTGCATACTTACTGAAACCATTCTAATCCCTAAGATAAATACTTTTCTTTTTCTTTTTTTTCTCCTTCATCAGTGACATCAGTGGCTCTAGAAATAAACAATGATTATAGGAACTGAGGATAGCAACACTGTTTGCATATCTGAGCTGATACAGGTAAATGTTGCTGCTATTATAGTTGTTCGACAATGTTCTACATCCTACTTTGGTGAGTAGCGACTGGGACCTTAAAAGCTCATAAGTAGCCAAGATGCAACTATTGGTGTCTCTCTGTGTGGAGGAAAGAAGAATGAAGACAATTGAAGATGCATGGCAATAATTAGTCTAATAATTAATGGCCGTGTGAACATCAGTCAGTCTCCATGATCTTGAGACCAGAAAACTTAGATGGTGCAGGCTACCATGACCAAGCACACTGAGAGGGATCACATTAGAAGGATCTGGATAGAGTGGGAGAAAAATGTGGAACGGAACTCAAAATCATTAAAAGGCCAGGTTTATTGGTTAAATAGAGGCTGGCAGAATCCTGAGACTATGGCCCTTAAATGTTGTTCAGTTCTAGAAATGAACTCTCGCCCAAGGTTTAATTTTCAGTCATACAATAGACAGGTGTATACAGGGAACAATGCAGTAGGGAGGTACACACACCTTAGGACGATCAGCATTTGAGATGAAAACGCAGCGTTTACCCAAAGTCTAAGTTCAAAAGGGTTAGGAAAGAAGGAGAAATGGAAACAGAAAACACAGGGAGGAAATGGGATAAGTGATATAATTTGTAAGGATTGCAATCAATGACATGAAACAAAATATGTATGAAATGCTCACTGAAAAGCTGATCTGCTCTGTAAACTTTCACTCAATTCACACAAAAAAGTTTTTTTAAAGTATACCAAACTTTCAGTGTAAGATAAAAACTGCAGTCTACTTCCACATTCTTCTTGTTCCCAAATTCACTTTGAAGCAGTCACAGAAATATAGCAATAGAATATTATGAAAAATACCACCAATTTAGGAAATTTCTGCAAGACAATCTACAAGGAGGTGATTGTGAAAAGTATTATCCAGTTCATTAATGCACGCACTTCAGGAATGTAAGATGAGTTCAGTGACACAAATCCTACTGATAAAGTGATCCAGATCAAAAGATCAAAGGAGAAGGAAAGCATAGAATCCTCTCTAAGAATTCCTAAAACCTTAGTGAAAATAAGCACTGAGTTGAATTTTTAAGATTTGATAAAAACTGAAGTATAAGGCATGCCTTCCTCAAAGAAACACCAAAGTCTTATTTAGTGATGAAACATTGAAGGTATTCCCATTAAAATCAGCAGCATGAGAAACAATGCCACCACCCTCAGTTAGCACTGTGTTCTAATGCTAGCCAACAAATCTGACAAGAGAGTCAAAAATATCAGGAAAAAGGAGGCAAATCTACCAATATTTGAAAATCACAGAACTATCTACTTGAAATGCTCTGAGAATGAAATACAAATGTAACTCAGCTTTATTAGGTAACTGATTATAAATAAATACCAATTTATTAAAATAGAATATTTAGAAATATAATCACTACAAGAAATAAACTAAAGAACTAGGTATGAAAAAAAAACTTTTGTTTTTTCTTTATTTAGAAGGATGCAAGGCTTATATATATATATATTTTTTTTTTTAATTATTAAACCTTAATGAAGGTCATAAAAAGAGACATAAAAACCTATTTCTGAAAATGGAAGCTGTCACATGTAGCTTCAGTCTAAAATATTCATCTATTTAATTATATGTAGTATTTTACTGTAAGAACTTACACATACAAAAGCACACAGCTCCAATGATGCCAGCATTTTCCCTATCTTTTCTCATCTATCCCTAATTTGTACTCCTCACATCCAACTCCCCCTTCCAAATTTCTGGGAGAGAGAAAAAAAAAAAACACAACAATAATGAAAGGAGAATTTCTGTAATAATTAAAATGAATAATCCTGATGTAATGATCTGGTTACGAATCGTGCTGTGAACCGCGAGGTCAGCAGTTTGAAACTACCAGCTGTTTCATAGGAGAAAAATGAGGCTTTCTGCTCCCATAAAGATTTACAGACTCGGAAACCCTGTACAGGGTCGCTATGGGTCAGAACCAACTCGACGGCACTTAACAACAGCAACAATGATACAACAGAAATCAGTAATAAAGAACAAAAACTACCAAAGAGTTCCAACTACATGGAGGAAGATAAAGGTAACATTTTCTATCAGTATTCAGAACATTGCCAGACACTTGTAAACACAAAAACTATTGAGCAGTATAATAACTTGATCAGGTTTCAAAATGAAAACCTTTTACACACTGTTTTTGTCACTGTTGTTAAGTATCTTTGAGTTGGTTCCAGCTCATAACAACCTTACATAGGATTTTCAAGGAGTGATTGATGAGTTTGAAACACTGACCTTGTGGTTCAAACCAAGCATTTGGTCCAGTCCTTATTCTACAGTACCATACTAGGACATTTAAAATATAAATTATAAACTAGGAAAATACTGTAACATATTTTACAAACAAAAGGTTATTAGATAAAAAAAAACTCTTAAAAATTTGTAAAAGAAATAAATATGTCCCAATAGAGAAACAAAGGGCATTAACAGGAGGCAGATTCACAAAAAGGTAAATTAAATTTTTCAATCAATTAAAATAAGAAGATGGCCTATGGTGTCTACCAGGTGATACTTTAAAGGAAATAATAACATCCAATGTTGGACATTTAACTGCCAGTGGAAATATAATAAGTACAGTATTTCTAGACAGGCATACCAAAAACCTAACAAATATGCATGCATTTGAATCACCGTGAAAAAAGGGTACAAAGTTATAAGTGCAGATGATGATCAAAGAAAGTGTTGTTCATAATGTGGGGGGAAATGTGAATAAATACAACAAATAGGAGAATGAAAATATAAGTTAATATTGTTACGAAAATGCAAGCAAGTAGCATGGGAGGCTATTAAAGATAATCTTTATATGTATATACAAGATGTTCATGATAGACTGCTAAGTGAAAAGTATAGGATGCAAAACTTTATAGTATACTATGATTCCATTTCTGTACTATACATACTATGCACAGAAAACAATTTGGAATGATACATAAGAATGTGAACAATGGTTAGCTCTAGGATCTCTGCTTATGTTTTGGGTCTAATCTAATTTTTCTATGTCGGACATCTATTATTTGTATTACAAAAGTTTTTACATATAAAATTACATAAGGTTAATAGCTTTACTAATAGGTTACAGGTAAAGACCAAATAAAGTTGGAGGAGGAAAGAATTCCTTAGCTAGGAATGAATGGATGCTTCTAATGAGAAAGATGATGTACGTCATCATGTCTTGATGCGACGAGACATTTCAGATCGTTAACACATATTATTCCTTAACTACTATGAAATGTGAAGCAAGCTTTGAAATTCCAGCATAATTATAGAAATTCAAATTCACAATCATCAGTCGTTGGTTCTCCTGAGTACTAACTAAATTAATAAAGAATTGCAAAAGCAACAGATTATTAACATATTTGTAAAGTATACATTTAAAAATTTTTGTCAGTTATTGTCCCTGAAGTAAACATTCATTCACATCTTGAAGAGTCAATGTTTTATTAATTGAATTAGCTGTACAAAGTAGCAACTGCCAAGACATTTTGCTGTAAATTAAAAGAAGAGAGCAACCACACTCTTACAATAAGCTCACAGGAAACCTCCAGGTGCCACGCCACCTTTTTACAGCCCCCAGAATCCATGGTCCTGTTCCCACTCAAGAGGACACAGTTCATCATGAGTAGGAATTGGCTCTATGGCAACTAACGAAAACAACACATTCATGTGCATTCAGACAGAAAAAAGAAAAGAGGCATTTGCCGAATTCAACTTTTTGATAGATATGGTGTTGTTAGCTTATGTCTACTATTTCACTTAGTCTTCAAAATTTTTAAATTTCAAAATCAAAATTTGTGTGATAGGTGACATTTTCCAACCCCACAGATTATAAAACTAAATCTAAAATAAACTAAATAACTTTCCCAAAGTGTCACAAGCAACAAGTGTAAAGGTAAGACACAGGCTCTTATCTGTCTGGTTCAGAGCTCTGCCCTGTATATAAACTAGTCTGACTTAGGATTCCTTCTAGTATTTGAGGGAGTCCCTAGGTGGTGTAAATGGTTAAGTGTTCAATTACTAGCCAAAAGGTTAACGGTTTGAATCCACTTGGAGGCACTTTGTGAGAAAAATCATAGCCTTGAAAACTCTATGGAGTAATTCTGCTCTGCACACATAGGGTTGCTAGGAGTCAGAAAAGACTTGACAGCAACTAATCACAA
>NW_006408878.1:1866105-1868814 GCF_000296735.1 Chrysochloris asiatica
GAACAGTCGCTGAAGACGGATGTCATACTGGGTAAGACGGAGGGTCAGAGAAAAAGAGGCAGACCCCCAACGAGATGGATCAGCCAGGTGGCATCACTGATGGCATCAAGTGTGGCAGCGGTGGTGGGGTTGGCCCAGGATTGGACATTGTTTCTTTCTGCTGTGCATGGGGTTGCTATGAGTCGGTTCCAACTCAATGGCACCTGACAACAACAACAACAACAGTTATTGGGGAATTTCTGGGTAGCGTAAATGGGTTGCTAACCAAAACGTTAAAGGTTGAAGCCACCAAGCACCTCCGAAGAAAATCACGGCAATCTAATTCTAAAAAAACCAGCCACTGAAAACGCTATGGAACACAGTTCTACTCTGATACTCATGAGATTACCATGAGTCAGATCAACATCATGATAAATGTTTTTTTTCCCGAAGCAATTGGGAGAAAGACAGCCTGGAGGTTCAGCGCTTAGACTTTTGAGCAAGACAAACACAATGTTATTATTCAGCAGTTCGTGGTTACTTTGTGCTTCATTGTTAACAGCTGATCCTTGTCTTAGTCCCTAGGCTTCCTTGTCTCTGAAGTGTCTCCCTGGCAGCTCTTTCTAAGATTACAATTCTGACTCCCAGCTCAGCAGAAGGACCCCTTGCTGGCTGCCAGACCTTCCTGGGCCAGCTGCATGCCCATAGCCCACAGCACCACAGAGAGCTCACTCTCCGGATCGGTGTAGCAGTCTGTGGCAGGATATTTCATAGCAACAGCTTGCTTGGCTGTGTTGTCTACCACTTGTCATCATTCTCATGAACATTGTGCTCTGCTTGTAAACTGGCAAAATATCCCTTTGTCTCTGACAGTGTCACCTCTCCCGCCCTTTGGGGCAGATCTTGTTTCCAGATTCTAGCACCACAAAATTTGAAAATGCTCACAGTCTGACCTGCAAATTGTCCTCTGAGTCTAAACTCACATTTGCAGTGAGACAAAGGAATCGCTTCTAATAGCTTCAAACTCCAGACTCCTCTGAAAAGCCTCCTAAAAAGGCTGTGCAAGATAGGGACTTTCAATGCCCTGCATAGTTAAGATTTGAGAAACCACACATGTAATCCAAGTTCCTGAGTGAGCTGTCTCCAAATGGCCTGACTCTGCAGGACTCTGAAAATGTGTCAAGGTGTTTTTTCAGATGATGCTGAGTTCTCCATTCTGCTTCTCTCAGGTTCTTTTCCTAAAACACATTTAATAGCTCTGGGCACTTGGTCAGACTTATTTTACCAAAAAGAAGGATTTTCAGTTTAATCTCTGATTTGAAATCACCTGCAGATCATGCATCTCTTTTGTGCTCTTTAATCTTATGTTAATAAGCATTTAACAGTGCCTCAGGAGCTCAAGTCCTTTCCAGATTCCCTTTAATGCTGTAGACATCTACCTCAAGAACACAGCAAAGTATTTAGGCACCGCAAGGTCGTGCAGAAAAACAAAATATTCTGAGCTGTTTCACAGGACAGCTTTCCCTGTCTTTCCTAAAACCAAAGTAAAAAAATCAATTGCCTTTCAAGTCCACTCTGACTCATGGTAATTCTGTGTCAAAGCAGAACTGTGCTCCATAGGGTTGTCAGTGACCGAGTTTTTAGAAATTTGAGCAGAATTCAAAAAGTTTGTAGAAAAATGAAATGAAAAGATAGTGAAATTTTGCCATGCACTCTTTGAAGACCCCTCACAGACCACCAGGCCTTTCTTCCAAGGCACTTCGGAATAGACTTGAACCCCCAGTGTTTCAGCCAGTGGTCGAGTGCATTAACCTTTTGCTGTTGTCGTTGTTGTTGTTAAGTGCCATAGACTCAGTTCTGACACTGAATTTACGGTGCCCAGTCCAATGCTTATCCTACCGTGCCACACCAGTAGTCCTAATGTTTCTTAAAAAATGAAAAAAACAAAAACCTGTTCTTGAGCTGATTATCTTTCCAAGTGCCCTACAAATAGAATGATGAATTCAGCGGCCTCTCCATATAGCCAAAGTTGCCCATGCTTTGGCCTCAGATTTCTCAACACTAGGATTTTTCATTTTGGTCTTTGAATATGCATATTTTGTATTTACAGAATGCCTTTCACTCAAAGTCTGATGTTGAAGCTGATATTCAAATTTCAGAGTGAATGAAATGGAGGCAACATTTTCAAATGAAGTTACTAATATCAGCGTGCACACAAGATACCTAGAGATATTAGTTTAGAAGGAAGTGCTATTGGACTAACCACATTTCATTCTCTGTCCTAAAACCATGTCATGGTGTCTAGCAGTGCTCAGTAAGTATTCAGGATGAAAGGCCAAATATTTGCTTAACATCTCCTATGCATGCAACATATACTATAGAAAATATTGTAGGAAGAAAAATAAGTGAAGATTATAAATCTCTTTAAGTATTTACGGTCTTGTTCACAGAAAACAACTGACACAAGAAACAATTATAGAACATTGCAATCTATAATAAGAGCTTTATATATTGTGTGGCACAGCTAATAAATTCAAAAGCAATTAAGAAAAGAAAAATGAGAGAAGTTGTTGTAAGCAAGGGACATAAATATATAAAATGCACAGTCTTTAGCTGAATATTTAAGTGTGGGCACATGTATGGATAGACAGACAGAGAGGCAAATAACATTCATGCCAGAAGGGAAAAGCATGGGAAAACAAAGACAAGAAGTCATTGAAGATAAGAAAG
>NW_006408878.1:1872464-1888953 GCF_000296735.1 Chrysochloris asiatica
GGAAATTTTCACAAGGCACCTTGAGAAGACAAAGTCAAATGTTATAACTAAATGTGCAAAGACCTAGAGTTAGGGGAAGAAAAGGGAAGAACACACAGACTGGCTCAGCCATTTGAAGAGATAGCATATGATCAAGAGCCATATGAAGAAGGAAGTCCAAGGTACATAGAAGGCATTAGCAAATAACAAGACTTGGGGAATTGATGGAATACAAACTGATAACTTTCAACAAACTGATGCAACACTGCAAGGCACTCACTCACCTATGCCAAGACATATGGAACACAACTGACTGGAAGAGCTCCGTATTTGTGCCCACACCAAAGAGTAATGACCCAATAGAATGCAGAAATCATTGGACAATATAATTAATTTCCCATGCAAGCAAAATTTTGCTAAAAATAATTCAAAATGGCTACAATTATGCATTTATAGAGGACTTCCAGAGGTTCAAGCTGGATTCAGAAGACTGTGTGGAACAAGGGATATCATTGCTGACATCAGATGGATCTTGGCTGAAAGCAGAGAATAACAAAAATATGTTTATCTGTGCTGTATTGACTATGAAAGGCTTTTGATTATGTGGATCATGACAAGCTATGGACAATAAATATTTCAGAGATTTAATATTCCAGAACACTTAATTGTGCTCATGAGGAACCTGTACATAGACCAAGAATCAGTTGTTCAAACAGAAAAAGAAAACACCGAATGGTTTAAAATTAGGAAAGGAGTGTGCTAGGGTTGTATTCTTTCACCATATTTCTTCAATCTGCTTATTAGCAAATAGTCTGAGGACCTGGATTATATAAGAAAAACATCACATCAGGATTGAAGAAAGACTCATTAAAAACCTGCAATATGCAACCTTGTTTGCTAAAAGAGAAGAGGACTTAAAATACATACTGATGAACATGAAAGACCACAGCCTGCAATATGGGTCGCACGTCAATGTAAAGTGAAGCATCCTGCTTCTGATCAACAAAATGGCATTGCAGCTACACCAAGTGGTGCTGAATAAAGTCCAGCTTGGGCATCTGGTCTCCAGGATGCTTAAGCTTAAAACTTTATTGCACCCGGAGACCAGCCCCTCTCCCCCTCCCCCACACTTAATTTCAGGTTTCAGGAAAATCTCCATAGCCCTGCCCATTGAAGGCTCCCAGAATTGTACTTGGGACCACACCACCTTAAATGCCCTGATCTGTAAGAAACCGGAGGGCTCTTGGTCTCTTTTGGTCACTTAGAGTACCCCCTCCCAAGTTTACTCTCAATAAACCTGTCTGCTGTTGAAGACAAGACTCTCTCCTCATCTCTTCCTTTCTTATTTCTTACATAAAGAAAACAAAAATCCACACACCTGGACCAATAAACAACATCCATATAAATGGAGAAAAATTAAAGTTGTCAAAGACTTCATTTTGCTTGCATCAATCACTCAACACTCATGGAAGCAGCAGTCAAGAAATCAAATGAAACATTGCATTAGGTTAATCTTCTGTACAAGACCTCTTTAAAATTTTGAAGAGCAAAGATGTCAGTTTGAGGACTAAGGCAGGCATGACCCAAGCCATGGGATTTTCAATAACCTCATATGCATGTGAAAGTTGAACAGTGAATAAGGAAGACCACAGAAGAATTGGTACATTTGATCTATGGTGTTGGAGGAGAATATTAAAGGTACCATGGAATGCAAAAAACAACAACAACAACAAAAAAAAAAAACCAGCCAGAATGTTCCCTGGAAGCCAGGATGGCCAGACTTTGTCTCTCATACTTCAGACATGTTTTCAGGAGGGACCAATCCATGGAGAAGGATATCATGTTTGGTAAAATGGGGGCTCGGAGAAAAAGAGGAAGACCTCCTAAGAGATGGATTGGCACAGTGGCAGCTCTGACAGGCTGAAATATAGCAATTACTGTGAGGTCAGTAGAGCCTGTAGTGTTGTGTTCTGTCATGCATAGGGTTACGATTAGTCAGCACTGACTCATGGCACAACAACAACATAGATTTAAAGCCTCAGAAACCATATCCTGGGTCACCATGAGTCAGAATTGACTTGATGGCAGTACGTTTGGTTTATCAAACCTACAGAAAGTGCCTAAGGTGTCAGTAAGAACAATCTGCAGAAAGCCCACTTCACTGGGACTTACCATAAGGGATAAACCAAATTAAAAAAAAGGAAAAAGCAAACAAAGGTTAAGGTTTGTACTGGAAAACTGGATTTCTGATCATCTCCTCTTTCTATCCTCTGATTTAAACCAGCTGATGTGGCACCATGGGTTAATATGTTGGACTGCAAAGTCAGTTTGAACCAGAAGGTCGGCAGTTCAAACTCACCAAGAGCTCCTTGGAAACTTTATACAAGGTCGTTATGGGTTGGAACTGACTCTGTGGCACCTAACAGCAACAACAACTACCCCTTTCTAGCCTCTGATCTAAAACTTGGTCTCTATTATTTCTGTTGACCAGCTACTCCACAGGACAAAGACGCAGCTTTCTGTTCTTGTAAAGATTTACAGACTTGGAAACCCTATACAGGGTAGTTATGAATGGAAACCAACTACCTGGCACATAATGACCACCACAACCACCTAGACGAGCAGTCTGTGCTTGAAAACTCCATCTAGACTCAGATAAGACAACCACGGAGCTCTTAAAAAACGCTACCCCAAAGGAAAGTCTTTTCCTCAGGTAGTCGGTGGTCTGCTCACCTAGGTGGTTTTCTCTTGCACACTAGAATCCTTATGCTTTAAGAAATTATTCAGGAAAGGCCTAATTTCCTAATGGGAAATACCCATCTCCCATGGCCAAGCAAAGATAATCATACTGTGAGACATTAGAAACACTGCCATCTCATTGTTTTCTCTCTGGGTAACAATGGGGATTTTGGAAAAGCTTCCTGATGATAATTTTGGCATTCAGCTGAAAATGAAACAAAACAAAAGAACCACTTGAATTGTGTCAACATTTCACGCCAGCAAAACTGCCTTTTGTTGTATGCCATTTAATTAAGTAGCAAAGGATCCAGGGATGGTACTATCACAGCTTCATGTAATGGCACTATTAACTTTTTGTAATTTTCCCAACTTCATTGTGATATGGGATTTTTTTCTTTTCTTTTCCCTACAAGGTAGTCTGGGAGCAGCACTCATTTCCTGAGGTCTGTTATTGCATTCATACTGACAGATGATTCAGAGAACTAGAGAAAAAGAGAGAGAGAGGGAGAGATCAGGAAGGCAAGCATAAACTGCTTGTGTTTTTAAATTATAGTGAACCTAGCGAAGTGTTTGTTTTAAGTTGGGGACTTCTGTGCAGTAATTATCTTACTTGAAATTTTAATAAAAGCTACCATACATGATCAGAAACCTCTTGCTAAGTAAGTAAATTACTCATTTGTAAGTCATTACCTTTCTATTTCTGTAATTATAAAGTAAAATGTGCAGAAAACAAAAGGAAATGCAAAACAGTTAGAAGTCTTATTTCCCTCAAACAATGTGAATTGCTGAGATGTATGCTAACTGCAAATATCAAAGTACACTCTAAATTGGATAATAATAATACTGCTGAGTTTCTTAACTACCTAACAAATGTTCCCAATCTAATGTTAACTCAATCTAAAAATACAGCTTCAGTAAAATCGCTAATTATGACAATTCTTAGTAATTATCATGCATTTTTAAATTTAGTCTAATAATTCGGCCAAAGAGAAACTGAGAACTAAAAAACTTGTATGAAAGTCCAAAGCATTTTATTTACTTCTTAAAAGACATTCCTTTAAACAAATTGTTTTAACCTTATGTCTAAGAAAGAATAAAATTTTTTTATCAAATTCTAAAAATCAATTGACACAATAAAGTAACAAAATACATAACAAATGTCTTAGGTTCCTACAACGCCGGGGGTGGGGTGGGGGTGGGGTGGGATTTTTAATTGCAAAAAGAAAGAAAAGACCAAAATTGACACCAGAAGAGACTCTGAAATTTGTTCTTAAACTTATAGTAGCTAAAGCAAATGGAAGAAATGATGAAGCAAAATAGATGAACAGAAGATATCAAAGAGCAATTTGAGAAGATGAAGTATTATAATGAAATGTACAAAGACCTAGAGTTAAAAAACTAAAAAGGAAGAAATCACAGAGCCTGACACTCTGTTAAAATGATGAAGGAGCACTCTGAGCAGGGAGAAACTCTCACAAGACAATAACAAAGCTATCATTCTGGAAACAGGGTGTCTAATACAGTTCTCTGGTAGCGTAGTGGTTACGAATCGGGCTGTGAACCTTAAGGTCAGCGGTTCGAAACTACCAGCCGCTCCGCGGGAGAAACATGAGGCTTTCTACTCCCGTAAAGATTTACACCCTCGGAAACCCTGTACAGGGTCGCTATGGGTCGGACCCGACTCGACGGCACTTAACAACAACAACAACAATACAGTTCTCAGGAGCATTTTCCAATAGCCCATGGTTGCCTGGGAGGCATTCTTGTCCTTGGAGGTAGAAACAATTCTGTGGGATTTGTTCAGTTCCCAAAAGGCAGAAAGAAGGCAAGTCGAACAATCTCCATTCTGCAAACTAATGTACCAAACAGTCAAGATACTGGGTTTTATGCAGGTCCAGAACCTATTTCCCCATTTTGTATGGCACAGGTCTCTAAGCTATCCTCTAGGGAAGCCTTGAGAAACTGTAAAGTGTATAAAATAGAAATATCTTTCCTCTTTCCATGTTGTTTTGTTAAACTCTTCCAGATTTAATAATGTGATAACACATACATAGGTCTTTCTGTTGTTAAGTGTCATCTAGTCAGTTCCAATTCATAGCACCCCTATATAGGGTTTCCAATGAGCAGCTGGTAAGTTGTGTGATTCAAAGTGACCTCGTAGTCCAGTGCTTACTTATAGTACAGGACTCCATACACACTAAAATGTGAGAAAAAGAAAAGGTAGGGATTAGAAAAAAGAAAGATGGTGCCATTATATTTATGTACTATGTGTATTCTCATACCAGCTCCATTTGCATGGTCATTTTCCTCTAGTTCTTAAATCAGCTACTTGAGTGGCAGTAACATAGCCCATATGGTGCCATATTTCACACTGTGATAGTTGTTAAGTGCTGTTGAGTCGGTTCCGACGCATAGCCATCGTGTATTGGGTTTCCAAGGAACAGGTTCCACCAATCTGATGTGCTCCCGTGAGATACTTGGAAGTCCAAAGTGAAGCGGGGTAATTTTATATTGCTTTGCTTGTTGTATTATACCGTTGTTAGGTGCTATTGTGATGGTTACCCTACTCATGGTGACCACATGCACAAGAGAACAAAATGCTGCCAGGTGTGTGTCATTCTGATGATTAGTTGAGGATTGAACTGTCTTAATTCATAGGTTTTCATTGACTGATTTTCATAAGTAGATCATCAGGCCTTTCTTCTTAAAATGTCTTAATCTGGAAGCTCCACTGAAACCTATTCAACATCATAGCAATATGCAAACCTCCACTGACAGACAAGTGGCAGCTGCAAATGAGGTACACTGGTTGCAAACTGGACCTGGGTCCCTTACAAGGAGGGCAAGATTTTTATCACAGAACCACTAGTGCTCCTGAGTGCCAAGCAGGGGTGAGGAAATGTTGGGTTTTCAACAGCAATGTCTCAGAGTAAAACACCATGGTGATTGGAGTATGATGACAGTGACTATCTCCTGTCCCCTGCATAGCAGCCCCACCATGCGTTTTGAACTCTAAAGCCTCAGTGACAACTTCATGACACCTCACTGTCTTATGGGGGCTATTTGGAATACTATTGTACAAGTCATTTGTGCTAACTTGCTTTTCCAAAAAGAAAAAAAAGGTAGAAGGGGTGTTTGCTAAGCATTGGGGTTTGGGAAAGAACTGACTATGAATGGGTGTGTCAGAAATTTAAAATCATATTGTGATGGTAATTAATGATTGTACACAAGCATCAAAACTCACGAAAATATATACCTAAAATAGGTGATGTTACTATATATACATCATTCCTTGGGAGTGTGGTTACTCCATATGATAAGCATTGGATGGCTAACTGCTAGGTACATGGTTCCAGCCCACCAGCCACTCCACAGGAAATGATGAGGCTTTCTGCTCCCATAAAGATTGAAAGCCTCAGGTATTTTATACAGGGTCATTATAAGTTGGAACCTACTGGATGGCACTTAACAGCAACAACAACATCATAGCTCAGTAATGCTTTCTGCTCCCCCAAAAGAGCTAGCTGCTGCTGCTTTGGAATCAGTTCTGACTCATTGCAACCTATATAGGCTGTGAATCCTTATAAGAGCAGAAAGCCTCATCTTTCTCCCATGGAGAGACTGGTGGATTCAAACTGCTGACCTAGCAGTTAGCAGCCCAACATGTAACCCACTATGTTACTGGGGAAAAAGGCTAGAGAAGGTTCCAATTCTGTGTCACTGAACTCTGACTGATATACCAGGACAGTTGGCATCAACATGCTGGCTTCTCACAAGCAGGTAACTGGAATCCAGATTGTCGTTGGAGCTCTATCTGTGACCAAACGCAAACTAGAGAGCTCCACAGGTCACACAGTCACCTTATTGTCAACATCTCGTCTCCTCAGTCACCTACCACACCACACTTCTTCAGACCTGCTCTCCGTTCTAGTTTGTTACTTGAGTGACTCTCAACACTCACTACCTAGTTATGGAAGTTAGAAAAGCTGAGGGGCCGTCCTAACTGAAGTCTTCTTTTATGCTCCACATGTAGTAAGTCACCACAGTCTATTGCTTTTACCTCCCCTCTGTCTCCTTTTCCACCCTCAATATTCAGGTCATCCTTATCCTACTTGAATTATCATGATGCCCTGGTTTACCTCCTACTCTGTCATGAAGGTGTTATTTTAAAAAGGTAATTTGTGTGTGTGTGTGTGCCAACCACCCACTAATATGATCCAGATGTCTCTCCCATTTGTGAGCAATAACTCTTGTGGACATGATCCATCTTCAGTGAAGAAATAAAGGAAGTCTTGTGGGTTTCAGGCTAGGGTAACAAAAGGAAGTGATGAACAACTAGGAACTTAAAATCAGAATATAGTCATTAAGACCACTGACAAACCATTTTGGCTTCTCTGAGGGGAGGGAAAATGGGAGGTGCTGGTAGAATTGTAAATGGGGCACTGGAACTAGAGGAGGGGCTTTTTCAAGACAGGGGAATAAAACTGTTTGCGGGCTGGCCATGTGGTGCGTCTGCCCGTGTTTACTTGGTTGGGCACCCAATTTTGCAAAATTGAATAAAGAAAACCTCACTCTCACTAAAATGAGTACTGATTGGATTACTTGAGCATTTGTCGGTATGGACAACATTTCTCACACATTGTCAAAAAAATAAAATTAAAATACCTTTTCTTAATCCAAAAGATGATGCTCTATTGGGCACTATTCCCCAGACAACCCTTATCTCTTTTCACCTTCACACACCAATTAGCCAGTCCTCCCCTATGCCTCTGTCATCGGCACACACGCTTCTATTTTCCTGAACTTTTCTCTCCTCTAAATTGTATGATAAACTTCTGCTCCAAAGTCACTCATTTATGCAGCCTCCACACACGCCTCCAGGGAGAGTCAGTGTCTTCTCTTAGGTACCACAGCACATGGCGCTGAACACTTTAAAAACAATTATCTCAGTGCAATATAATTTCTGTATTCATGTTTATCTTTCCACTTTAATTGAAATTCCTTGCAAGTATGTTAATTAAGTGCCCTTGAGTCAGTTCCAAATCATAGTAATCCTGTTCAGTGTTTCCAAGAAGCAGCTGGTGGGTTTGAACTACCAGCCTTGTGGTTATCAGTCCAGTGCTGATCCTAGAGTGTTAACATCATTTCCTCTGAGCCTATCATAGTATCTGATGCTTAAATGAACAGAATATGAATCTAAACCAACTCTCAATTTACAAAGTGCTGCAGAGGTTTCAATGCATTTTCCATCAGCTACATCTCTTGGGAGAGATGATGAAATCCGAAATAATTTTTTTTCTCTCAGAGAAGACATTACATGTACTATAAAAACTTTATAGTGTTACTCCTATGTAGCTTCAAGCAAACTCACCATCACCTCTCCATAATGATATAAATCATCGTAAGCCAATATTACTTCAACCGTGTCCTCAAATCCACATGGCCTCATTTCTACTCAATAACTCAGTCTAGGTTTGTATACTATGCCCACATTTCATAGGAAGGGGACAGACTATGGTGACAATCTCTCTCTTCTATTATACTCAATTTCTTCTATTCTGTGTGATTATACAATAACACCAGAGAAATTGGAATCTCTCAGGGAAGGAAAACTTAAATGGTTTCTACTAAACTCAGCATTAGACAAATGGTAAGACTGCACTCTGTGGGAGACAAAACCCTTGTGACACCTGGGAAGGCAAGGCAGTTTCACGCAGGTCCAGCTCTCCCAGGTTTCACTGTCTAATTTATAGTGCAAAATCAGACAGATTTAAAAGAGAGTGTCCCATGTTTGTTACCTGGAATAACGAGGTGGGCATAGAGAACTCATAACTTAACAGAAATTAAAGCATTCATTATATGCTTAATCTTGAAAATCAGTTAAAGCTTTCTTATAAATGCAAAGATTCAAAACACTACATATCAAATAGTAATGCTGCAATGTCATGGTATAATCTGGGTATGTTAACCAAGATACAGGATCCTGCAGCGATCCAATAGAAGATAACTCTCCTTATTGATCCTTGCTACTTGTACAGTACTGTTGGTTAGTGCGCTGAACTGCAAGGTCAGCTTGAACTGCAAGGTAGGCGGTTCAAGCTCACCAACTGATCCTAGGAAACCCTATACAGTGTTATTATGAGTTGGAACTGACTCGACAGCACTTAGCAAAAACAACCACCACATTCCAAACAAGAGTTTGATTTAAAAGCAGACATTTAAACCTCAAACTATTCAAGGAAGATAGAAACCTTCTGAAGCAGAATCTCTAAGGCCTAGAGATTCTCAGGGTCAGGGAATGCTCACACTTTCATTCGATGACATGCACTGAGAGAAGAAAGGACACCATCATCTGACGCACTCATTACTACAGAATATGTACTTTTTCTGTGGCTTTGTGGCTTAATGCGCTGAACTGCAAAGTTGGTTTGAACTGCAAGGTTGGTGGTTCAAGCTCACCAGCTGCTCCTCAGAAACACTATACAGGGTTGCTGTGGGTTGGAAACAACTTGACAACATTTAACAACAACAACATATCACTCTCAGTAGGATGTCCTATTTGTCAATATTGACATAACACCACTTCATAATAATCATCATAACAATAGAAAGACCTTTTGCTCCCAGATTTCATTTCCAAGTTAGGCTAACTACAATCCCTGGGTCACGATTGCTAGAGGGAAAGCACTGTGATTCAGTCCTCTGCAGTGGTTTCTGTGAAACATCCAGTGACCAAGTCTGGAACTGGCAGCATGTAGCATTAGCCTTTTTCATCTCAGTTTGAAATTCTGTTTAAGGGCATCTAATTCCTGGTATGCGCACAATAAAAATTCACAAATAAAACACAAACAACCAACCCAGAAAATCCTATTAGTCCAAATGGATAAAGACTTTTAGAGAAGAAATTAAGGTTATTTAAAACGGAAACAGAATATTACTGCTGTGAGGACAATGTTACTAAAGACGATGTCATTTTCTTTCCTTCTATAAGTTGTCTAACCATCAATGAATTAATTTCATTCTATAGATTACCTTTTACCTCAGCCATTTGACAAATCATAATTACAAAAGCTAATTAGGGAGCAATTTCAAAAAATTTCCAAGTAATTTATCATACCATTTCTTTATATTACAAATTCCCCTGCTGAGTTAACAATATGACTTATAAAAGTCTTTGTTGTTTTTAGGTGCTACTGAGTTGGCTCCAATTCATAGTGACCTTATACACAACACAGCAAAACACTGCCTGGTCCTGGGCCTTCCTCACAATCATTACTCTTGAGTTCATTGCTGATGCCACTGTGACAATCCTTCTCATTGGGGGTCTTCCTTGTTTTTGTGAAGGAGAAATCCTTTACAAAGCATGATATCTTTCTCCAGGGACACCTCCCTCCTGATACGTCCGAAGCATGAGAGACAAAGTCTCGCCATCCTGGCTTCTAAGGGGCATTCTGGATGTACTTCCTCCAACACAGATTTGTTTGTTTTTCTGGCAGTTCATGATATTTTCAGTATTCTTCTCTAACTAATAAAGCAACTCAAATGCATTCATTTTCCTAAGGTCATCCTCATGCATTGTTCCATTTTCACATGCAAATGAGGCTACTGACAATACCATGGCTGGGGTCATCACACCTTAGTCCTCAAACTGATATCTTTGCTCAAAGTTTTAGAAATGCATTTTTTACCTAATTCTAGAAGCGTGGCCCTTTGACCACATGTGTTAAAATACAAATTTGTAGGTCCCTTCCAGGCCTATAAAATCATAAACTCTAGTTGCAGAAGGGTTGATCCCAGAAATCTATTACCTGAACAAGTCCTTCAGGTGATTCTCGGACTCAGATAAAATCTGACAAGTATTAAGGACTCCTGGTGTGGCGCTGTAGGATCAGCACTGGACTGTGAACCGCAAGGGTGGCAGTTCAAACCCACCAGCTGCTTCTTGGAAACCCTATACAGAGTCACTATGAGTCAGAACTGACACAATGACACTCAACACCAACAATGACTAGATAAATGTTTTGTGGAAGGGAAAGAGTTGAAGAGAAGAAGCGAATACAGCAAGTGTGAATGCTTCAGAAACAGTCATTTATTATCACATTAAACAAAAAATTAATAAAAGTCAACAGCACACTGCTGTCAAGTCAATTGTAACTCATAACAACCATGCAGGACATAACAGAAGTGTCCCATAGTGTTTTCAAGGACGTAAATCTTTATGGAGACAGACCACCTCATCTTTTCCCCACAGAGTGACTTGTAGGTTCCAACCACGGACCCCTTTGTTAGCAGTCCAACTGCACCAAAAAATATCAAATGCCATTAAAAATTTATTTCCATGCTGAAAAGCTTTGGAAGGGAAAGGGGTAAGCCTTGAATGACTGAAACCGTAGTTTGGGGCAGAAAAATGTGGGAGATCCTAGAGCTCTGGTAGCGTAGTGGTTACGAATTGGGCTGCGAACCTCAAGGTCAGCAGTTCGAAACTACCAGCTGTTCCGCAGGAGAAAGACGAGGCGTTCTGCTCCCGTAAAGATTTACAGCCTCGGAAACCCTGCGCAGGGTCACTATGAGTTGGAACCGACTCCATGGTACATAACAACGCCAACAACAACAAATGAGCTCTGGTAGCGTAGTGGTTACGAATTGGGCTGCGAACCTCAAGGTCAGCAGTTCGAAACTACCAGCTGTTCCGCAGGAGAAAGACGAGGCGTTCTGCTCCCGTAAAGATTTACAGCCTCGGAAACCCTGCGCAGGGTCACTATGAGTTGGAACCGACTCCATGGTACTTAACAACACCAACAACATGCTATCTCATCAGCAGCATATCCTTGGAACCAGTAAAAGAGAATCAAGGTTCACTTTGCTCCTACTCATGTAACACAGAGGTCCACTTTTAATACTGAAAAATGCATGGAAGTTACTTCCAAGTAAAGGATTGCAACAGCATCTTGGACTTATGTTCTGGTTTGTTATTGTTGTTCGTTAGTGCCATTGAATCAGTTCTGAATCATAGCGAGCCTGTGTAGGGTTTCCAAGGAGTAGTTGGTGAGCTTGAACCACCAACTTTGTGGTTCAAGCCGGCCTTGCAGTTCAGCACATTAACCCACAGCTTCACATCAGGACTTCTAACTTAGGACTCCATAGTCCTCTCTAGGACTGATGTTCTGAAAGCAAAGAATAAAAAGTTGATGAAATTCCCACTTAATTCATACTCAACAACTGGGCCTTCTTTTCTTGTTTATGGTAAGGCTAGCAAGCTTTAACGTACACTAACTATAGAGGAGGCAAGGAAACTACATATCCTCTAAAGACTTCCTCTCAAATAATTCTCTTATTAAGACTTTCAACCACCAACTCTTGTAAAATAAGCATTGTTATCCTTTTTGTAGTGAGCAGCTATTACTTGTGTCTGTCCAGTATTCTATTTCACTTTTCCTGGTAAAGCATGCTAACTTTCTTCTTAATTTACAATGGTGGTGGTATGCTGAGGAGTCATTTACAGTACGATTTATACTTACGGTTTTTCTCTCTGAACGTCTGATCTTGTGGTTCAAACCGACTTTGTAGTCTAGCACATTAACCCACAGCACCACACCAGGACTCCAAATACCTATCAACAGTACAGTGAAATATCTTTATAGTAAATAAATGTTGCTGTTCAGTGCCATCGACTCAGTTCTTACTAATAGTGACCCTGTACAGGGTTTCTGAGGAGCAGCTGGTGGGTTTGAACCACTGACTTTGCAATGTAAAACGATCTTGTGATACAGTACCTATCTTATAGTGCCACACCAGGACTTCATAGTAAATAAAATATAGAAATATATATATATGGTTGTTGGTAAGTACTGTGGAGTTGGTTCTGTCTCAGAGTGATCCTACACAGGGTTTCCAAGGCTATAATCTTTATAGGAGCAGAATGCCTCATCTTTCTCCCGCAGAACCTCTGGTAGTTTTGAACTGCTGACCTTGAGGTTAGCAGCCTGACTCGTAACCAGTACGCTTATATATATATTTGTTGTTGTTAGGTGCCATCGACCTAACATGTTATGGTACCGACTCATAGCAACCCTATACACAGCAAAAAGAAACATTGCCCCCATCCTGGGCCAACTTCACTATTGTTGCCACACTTCAGTCCACTGATGCTGCCACTTGGCCAATCCATCTTGCAGGGGTCTTCCTCTTTTTCTCTGACCCTCCACCTTACCAAACATGATATCCTTCTCCAGAGACTGCTCCCTCCTGACAATATGTCTGAAGTATGAGACGAAGTTTGGCCATCCTGGCCTCCAAGGAGCACTCTGGCTGCACTTCTTCTAACACAGATCTGTTGGTTCTTTTGGCAGCACTTTCATTATTCTCCTCCAACACCATAAGTCAAAAGCATCAATTCTTCTATGGTCTATAGGTTCAATACTCCAAGCACAATAGAAATGAATCTCACAGACATAATGTTAAGCAAAAGTAGTCAGAAACAATGTCTGATGTCATTTCTACAAAGTTCTAGAAAAGGCAAAACCAAGCTATAGTGACAGAAATCAGAATAGTGTCCACCTCAGAGTGGAGGCTGGTTGAGTTTGAAAAAGGACAGAAAAGAGTTTCTTTAATTTTCTTTCTATATTGAGCCATGTGGTGGCTATACTAGTTTATACATATGTAAAAACTCATCACTATGAATCTGAAGTGACTCCATTGCACTTAACAACAACAACATACCTGAGTTAAAAAAAAAAAAAAGTAAAGAAAATATTGCAAACATGTCTTAGTCCTCCATATTTTCTCATTTAAAAAGTTATCCTTGCAATGCAATAGGTTTGTTTTTATATATGACCGTTCTGACCTTGGATTTCAAACTCTGCCCTCAATAATTTGCTCAGGGGTCACATTTACTAGGGATTGGTCAGTACATCTAGTCTTCACTTATCAAGTATCTTGTTATCTAATATTTTACACTTTCGACAATAGTAAAAAAAAAAAAAAAAAGAAAGAAAAAATGCACTCTCCAACTATATTGCATACTTACAATGAATCCTGAGGTGGTGATGGCAGTGGTTATGTGCCATGCAGTTGGTTCCGACTCACAACGACCCTGTATAGGGTTTCCAAGGCTGTCAGTGTTTACAGAAGCAGAAAGCTTCATCTTTCACCAACAGAACAGCTGGTAATTTCAAACTGCCAACCTTGAGATTAGCAGCTGGATTTATAACCATACGCTACCAGAGCTCCTTGAATGCTGTAGGGAAAGGCATAGTTACACTTACGTGTCAACTTGACTGGACCATGATTCTCAGTAGTTTGGAAGTTATGTCATTAAAGCAATTTGGCAGATAAATAATGATGTAATCATCTGCCATTTTGTGATCTGGTGTGGTCATCCTTCATTTTAAAACATTTTTTTTCATTACAGCCTGGTCTTTGGAACCTAGAGCTCTGGTAGCATAGTGGTTACGAATTGGGCGGTGAATCACAAGGTCAGCAGTTCAAAACTACCAGCTGTTCACAGAAGAAAGATGAGGCTTTCTGCTCCCATAAAGATTTACAGCCTCAGAAACCCTGTACAGGGTCACTATGAGTTGGAACCAACTCCACGGCACATAACAACAACAACAACAATGCCAATAAGTGAGAAGTGGGTTTCTAAGATTCAAAAGAGTACACGAAGCCAACAGGATTAAGTGATTTCATGGTACTTGGTTGATTATCATGCAAGTTGAGTGACTGTTTACTATTAAGGGGAATGGTTAGTTTGTGGTCTGGTTGAGAGAACCATGCCTTAAAATTGACAATAAAAACCAATCCCACAGAGGTTGAAGGGGACCTTACTGCTACCAATAAGAACCTGGAGAAGACCATATCCTTTGAACCCAGGGACCTTGCTCTGAGAACCTCCTAGACCCAGGAAAGAACTGTAACACTGAAGATAGCAAGAAGTCAGGAGACTACTGCAGTCCTATCCAGTGGTAGCGAGAACCATGGGACTGGCATTTAACTGTGATGGACTTACTAGCATACAGAGGGAGAGAAAGGTTTGGACGGGAAGCTTTGGACAGGAATAGTGAAGTGCCTCTGAGCGCTTTGCAGCAGAGCTAAAGTGTTCTAACACTTCCCTGAGCAGAGCAGAGCCTGAAAAGGTTTAGCATAGAGACTGCCATCTGGCAGAGAAGAGCCACCTGCCTGCAGACATGGCTAAGAAGAAGCTATCCTAATTAGAAGCTGTACTGATTGATGAAGAATTGTATCCTCTTTACTGATTTGCATCCTATTACTTTGTGGCGCTGTGGATTAATGCGCCAGACAGCAAAGCTGTTTGAACTGCAAGGTTAGTGGTTCACACTCACCAGCTGCTCCTCAGAAACCCTATCCAGGGACGCTCTGGGTCGGAACCGACTCGATGCCACTTAACAACAACAACAACTTTCAAGTTTATCCTGAACTTAAATTGTAGCCTGTTACTTCTTTAATAAACTGCATAATTGTGAGTTTTGTTGTGTTTTGTTTTTTTGAGTACTGTTTTTGAGTTCTGTGTGGTCATAAATTATCCCATCCAGCAGAGAAGTTGAAGAGTGCTGTGGAAGGTAGGGAACAGCTGGTGTTAGAAATGGCAAAAAAGTTAGGGAGTTGAAGTCTGTCTGACCTCCACCTTCTAGGACTCAGCTACGTGCTGATCACGATTTTTATCTCTCATCATAGAGTTAGACAAATTCAGAAGCTAGGTAGCAATATATAATCCCAAAAGGATCTGCTGCTGTAATGCAACTGTGAAATTCAGATCTACTTAGATACGTTGTATAACACAAACTACTCTAAAAAGTATTTAAGAATTTCAGGGTTGTTTAGGGACAGTGCATGCTACATTGGCAAGCAGAAATAATTTACATATGGTTACACCATCTTTCTTGATCCACAAGATCATCCCAATCTGAATTTACATGCTGCTTGAAAATATTGGAAAATAAAACACATTTCATTGTGATTCAGCCACATAAACACTCTCTCTGTCTTCTGGGGAACTTTGCTTTGAGGAGTATCATGCTATTAAATTACCATTTAATTTTATAAATATATCCACCTCTTCCAAAAGCACCCTCAAATAATTATATTTTCTGTGTATTTTCAAATGACCTTAGGACAACACATAAATAACAGAGCATAAATAAAATGGCACATATGGCTGCCTTATTATTTCTATCTAATCATTAAAATATAATATACATGACAAAAAGCATGTCAAGACAAATAGAAGCATTCGCAAATATTGTCCAATCTGTCTTCAAACGTCCTGCATGTTGGCCTTATCAACCCAATTATATGGCTACCCATTTCCAAAGCAAAGTTAAAAGCAATAAACATACTAAGAAAAATGAGCAAAGGTTAGCGTCCAGGAGCATTGTTCTTAAAATAAGTATATGATTCTTGTCAATTTGTTGTGAGAAGTGATACTTGCTCCTGGAATAATCTGGTTCATGCTTCTTTCACTAGAGGCTGTTTCTGAACAGAAAGTTTTAGAACTGGAAGGGACCTTAGGAATAATTTAGCTCATCTATCTCATTCAAGAGGTAAGAAAATTGAGGTCCAGAAAGCTTTAATTACTTGTTCCAAATCAGATGTTTGGAGTTACATTAAAGTATCCTTCCAAATGTAACTTTGAATCAGACTGTGAAGTACAAACTCTATAGGAAAAATGAGAAGAAGAAGAAAAAAGGCCAAGACCAGTCCATTTCAGTTCATTGCTTTTGTAAATGTCATCAAGTTGGTTTTGATTCATAGC
>NW_006408878.1:1890538-1892394 GCF_000296735.1 Chrysochloris asiatica
AAAAAATATCTTATTGTGAATTGACTGAAGGTTTACAGACAAGATCATCAGTTTTACATTCAACAAATCATACCTGTTTCATCTCGATGATTGCAATTATTTTCAAGCAACGACAGTTATGTAACTTCCTCCCTGTGGTTCCTATTTGCATTCTACCCACCTTCCCATCCCACCTCAACTTTGTCCATAGGAGAAGGTTGCCCTTTTGATTTTAAACAATTGACCATTGCACTGTGAGCATACTTTATGAGTGTTGTTGCCCACCCAATAGACTCCATAGAGCTTTCTTGTCTGTCATCTTTGCAAGGCTATCTCACATGGTGTCACTGGGTAGATTTAAACTGTCAAACTTTAGATTGGTCTGGATTATTTCTATTCTATCACCATCAGTCAAATGCTACAGGCTGTGCTCTGAGGGTCATTGTTGTTAGAGGCTGTTGAATGACTTTCTGGACTGATGGAGTGGAGAGTAGAATTGCTCCATAGACTTTTCAAGACTGGGATCTTGAGGAAACAGATCATGAGGCCTGACTTTGAGAATGCATTCAAACTGCAACCTTTTGACTAGTTGTGAAGCACTTCAAAAGGAGCTATGGTGGTGCAGTGGTTAAGTGGTTGGCTGCTACCTGAAATGACAGTTGTTCAAATCTACCAATTGCTCCAAAGAGGTGAAAGACTAAATCTTTAAAATGTTGGAGTTTTTTTTTTTTGTTAAGTGCCATCGAGTTGGTTCTGACCTATAGTGACTCTGTTCAGGGCTTCCAAGGAGCAGGTGGTGAGCTTGAACTGCTGACCTTATGGTTCAAACCAACTCTGCAGTCCAGCACATTAACCTACAGCACCACACCAGGACTCAGGACTCAGCCTTGGAACTCCTTTGGGGCACTTCTCTTCTTTCCTATGAATCAACTAGATTACAATGGGTTACTTCATCAGTTTCATCATGACTTATACTCTGAGTGTTGTTGTTGATGTTGTTAGATGCCACTATGCCACTCCATCTCTTTGGAGTCTTCCTCCTTTTCTCTGACCCTTCACTTTCCCAAGTACAGTGTCCTTCTCCAGGGACTGGTCCCTCCTGACAACATGTCCAAAGATTTAGAGGCAAAGTCTCTCCAACCTTGCTTTTAAGGAGCATTCTGACTTCACTTCCAAGACATATTTGTTTGTTCTTCAGTCAGCCCAAGGTACTTTTAATATTCCTTACCAACACCATAATTTAAATGTATCATCTACTTTATTCATTGTTCAACTTTCACATGAATATGCTGTTGTTGATAAATGATATCATTGAGTCAGTTCTGACTCACAGTGACCCTGCATAGTGTTCCAGAGGAGCAGCTGATAGATTTGAATCACTGACTTTGTGGTTAGCAGGCCAATGTTTATTGTACAGTACCACACCAGGGCTCCACATGTATATGTTGTTGTCTTTTGTACTATACCTTCGTATTGGTATCGACTCATAGCGACCCTATGTACAACAGAATGGAACACTTCCCAGTCCTTGACCAACCTCAAAATTGTTGCCACTTGAGCCCATTCATGCTGCCACTTTGCCAATCCACCTCGCTGGGGGTCTTCCTCTTTTACTCTGACCTTCTACCTTACGAAACATGATATCCTTCTCCAGAGATTGGTCCCTCCTGACAATATGTCCAAAGTATGAGACGAAGTTTGGTTATCTTGGCTTCCAAGGACCACACTGGCTGCACTTCTTCCAACACAGATCTGTTGGTTCTTTTGGCAGCCCATGGTATTTTCAATATTCTCCTCCAACACCATAACTCAAAAGCATCAATTCTTCTATGGTCTTCCCTATTCACTGTCCAACTTTCACATGCATATGAGGTTAT
>NW_006408878.1:1894684-1900405 GCF_000296735.1 Chrysochloris asiatica
TTCAGTTTCTTGACACATTTCAATTTGTATTCCATAAATTCCTGGAGCCTTGTTTTTCTGTCAATGCCTTCAGTGTAGCTTGGACTTCTTCCTTCAGTACCACAGGCTCTTGATCATAAGCTACCTATTGAAATTGTTGAACATGGACCAAGTATTTTTGGTACAGTGACTCTATTACTTCCATCTTCTTATGAAACTTTCTGCATCATTCAATTTTTGCCTATAGAATCTTCCAATATTGCAACATGATGCTTGATTTTTTTCCCTTCAGTTTGTTCAGCTAGAGATATGCTGAGTGTATTTTTCTCTTCTGGTTTTCTAACTCCAAGTCTTTGCACATTTCTTTATAATACTTGAGTTTGTCTTCTGAAACTACCTTTTGACATTTTTTGTTTAGGTCTTCGACTTCATCATTTCTCCCAATTACTTTCATTTCTACATTCAAGAGCAATTTTAAGAGTCTATTCTATGAGCCATTTTGCATTTTCTTTATTTTCTGTCTTTTTAATGGCCTTTTTTTTTTCTTAATGTATGATACTCTTTATGCCATCCTACAACTCTTCTGGTTTTCGAACATTAGTGTCTAATGTATCAAAGTTGTTCTTAAGCTGGTCTCTAAACTCCACTAGGATATATTCAAGGTCATATTTTGGATGCCATGGAGTTGTTTTAATGTTCTTCAGCTTCAGTGTGAACTTGCATATAAGCAACTGATGGTCTATACTACAATTGGACACTGGCATTGTTTTGGCTGATGATATGAAATTTCTTCATTGTCTCTTCTCACAGATGTGGTTGGTTTGATTCCTGTGTATTTCATCAGGTGAGGTCCATGTATACAGTTGCCTTTTATGTTGAAAATATATTTGCAATGAATACGTGGTTGGTCTTACAAAATTTTATATGATCTCCAGCAACATTCCTATTACCAAGGCAATATTTTCCAACTTTTGATTCTTCCTCTTTTTTCCAGCTTTTGGATTCCAATCACCAGTAATTATCAATGGATCTTTACTACATTTTATCAGGTTTAGACTGAAGAAATTGGCAGAATTCTTCAATTTCACCATCACTAACTTTGGTTATGAATTGGGCTGCTAACCTCAAGGTCAGCAGTTTAAAACTACCAACCATTCCATGGAAGAAAGATGAGGCTTTCTGCTCCCATAAAGATTTACAGCCTCAGAAACCCTGTGCAGGGTCACTATGAGTCGGAACTGACTCCACGATACTTAACAACAACAACAATTTTTGTGGCTGATGGGTCAATTTGAATAATAGCAGTACTAATAGGTCTTCCTTATAGGCGTATGATATTATTCAATCACAGACAGCATTGTACTTCAAGATAGATCTTGAAAGATTTTTTATTTTTTTATGATGAATGTGATGCCATTCCTCTTCAATTTGTCACTCTTCACGTAGTAAACCATGTGATTGTCAGATTCAAAGTGGCCAACACCAAGTCCATTTCAGTTCACTAATGCCTACCTAGGGTGTCAATCTTTATGCATTCAATTTCATTTTTGATGATTTCTAATACCCAGATGCTTTTTAGGTATCACTCAGGAAAGACAGAAATTGGCAACCTGAGACCAACTGATCCATGGGAAATACAAGAGCTAACCGCTGGCTGGGTGTGTATCGAAAACGCACTGCCATGGAGTCGATTCCAACTCATCGAAACTCATTGTAAGGGGTTTTGGTGCTGTAAATTTTTATGGAAACAAAAAGATTTAAGTTGTTCCTTCAGAACCAGCTGGGCTTGAACTTCATTCTGGCTGTAATTCTTCCATGACAGATTTGTTTGTTCTTCTGGATGCCCATGGTATTCTTCTCCAACACCATAATTCAAATGCATTGATTCTTCTGTTGCAGGGTTGAGGAAGCTTTTATCTATCAAGGGCCATTTGGATATTTATAACATCTTTTGCGGGCCTTACAAAATTACTAATTTAAAAATTCCCTGCTGTATTTGGTCAAACATTTAATTAACTCACCCCTAATGGGATGGCTGAAACTGCAATTGCCTTGGCAGGGCCAGACCAAATGATTCTGTAGGCTTAAGATGGCCAAACTTCGTCTCTCATACTTCAGACATATTGTCAAGAGGGACCAATCGCTGGAGAAGGATATCATGTTTGGGAAGGTAGAGGGTCAGAGAAAAAGAGGAAGACTCCCAACAAGATGGATTGGCCAGGTGGCGGCATTGATGGACTCAAGCGTGGCAACAGTAGTGAGGTTGACCCAGGATTGGGCATTGTTTCAGTCTGCTGTGCATAGGGTCACTATAAGTCGGTGTCGACTCGATAAAATGTAACAAGAACAACATATGGTCCATGGGCTGGACATTCCCCAGCACTAGTCTATGGTCTTCCTTATCGTTGTTCAACAACATGCATATCTTATTGTTAAGTGTCATCCATCAGTTCTGATTCATAGTGACCCAGTACAGGGTTCCTGAGGAGCAGCTGGTGGGTTTGAACTGCTGATCTTGTGGTTAGCAGTCCAGTGCTTATCCTATAGTGGCATCAGGAGTTGGGAGTATAGGTGCGTAAAAAATGCAAAGGGCTCCAGGGAATATGGGAAGAGTGTTAGCAACATTAACTAAATTGCCTAGAGAGTCCGTAGTCCTTCCCAGAGCATGACAGTTTGCTACACTGGCCTTCCTTCTTTTCCATATTAGTTCTAATTATAAAGTCTCCATTTCCCCTCACACTATACTGGTGGTGATGATTGTGTGTCATGGAGTCAGTTCTGCCTCATAAAGACCCTGTGTAGGGTTTCTAAGGCTGTAAATCTTTTCAGGAGCCGAAAGTCTCATCTTTCTCCCACTGAGCAGCTGGTAAATTAGAACTACTGACCTTCTGATTATGTAGCTCAGCTCATAATCCAATATGCTACCAGAGCTCCTTTTATATTACACTAGTAGTTTTCAATTTTGTTTGCATATTTAAATCATCTGGGGAGTTTTAAAAACTACTTTGACCTCTAAACTAGATATGATTTATAGATACCCTGTATAGGATTTCTATACAGGGTCTCTATAACAAGCAGCTGGTTTGAATTGCCAACCTATGGTTTGTAGTCTAGTAATGATCCTACAGCACCATACCAGGAGTCCCAGTAAAGCCTGGACATTGGAATTTTTAAATATTCTTCAGATAATTGTACTGTGAAGCCAAGATTTAGAACCATTGCTCTAAGCTTTTTACTTAACTGTTTGCAATTCCATAAGTTTGACTTTGCACATTTTTTCCTTGCCATGTCATTAACACTGCAGAAATACCCTTCCCCATTTTTGCCTTTTGAAATCCAATTGACATTTCAAATCTACTCATTTTCTGTAGCCTAATTCAACTGTAACTATTCTCAATTACAAAGGTTAATAAATGCATGAGCAAAATATTCAATATACTTAGCACCTAGCCAAAATACAGTCAAATAATTCCTTTTATACATGACTAATAGATGTGCAAGGTTACTATGGGTTGGAACCGACTCCACGGTACTTAACAACAACAACAACAATAGATGTATAAAATTATCCAAACTCGCTAGAAATCAATATGGAAATGTAAGTTACAGCCTTTAACATTTCCGAAACTCTAGTCTAAAGAAATAATTTTAAATACTAAAGAAAAATCCTGATGTACAATTTCACTGTTTTACTTAAATAATTGGGAAAAAACCTAAACATACATCATCATCAGAAAAATCACATAAACCATGGAATAGTCCTAAAATCAGATTATCATAAAACTATTGAAAAATGATGCTTAAAAAGAAGAGCTTTTAGTAATCTATATAACTGTCTGCACATTAACATCAACCACACACATACACAATTTACAAAATATCAAATATCAAACATTTAAATCTATTTCTAAAATGTACAAAATTACCCCACTAATAAATGATCAAAAATAAATAAACCATCGGTAATTCTAGACGGTGGGAAATAAACACCAAAGTTAAAGTTGCTATTGTTAAAAGTATCTATAGTTACTATGTTTGACTTGTTGGGATAAAAAACTAATACCATCCCCTTAACAGTTTCCCTTTGCCAGTACATATTAAATTCTCTCATCGATTGTAACGTATCATTTGTTTATACCTCCTGTAGCACTTCAATTATGCTTTGTATTTTTTATTGAGGTGTAGTTCACATACCTAAAATTCTTCAGGACATAAATGTACTATTCATTTAATTTTGAAACATCTGAGAGAACATTTTCATTACCCAAGAACATTTCCTTGTCCCCATTTCTAGTCAGTATACCCCGCCTTTGCATAAAGCAACCACTGATCCTGATATGAAGCACTTTCGGTGAGTTTTGCTTATTCTAGAATCTCATATAATTACAATAGTGTGTCTAGTTTCTTTCACTCAGTCTAGTGTTTTTTAGAATTATTGATATTTTTGCATTCATTAGTAATTTGTTTCTGTTTATTACTAAGTCATGTTCCATAGTGTCTTTATGCAGACCCCTGTTGGAGAACACCTGAGAACTTTCCAGTTAGGCTATTACAAATCAAGTTGCTAGGATCACCCATGTACAAAGGTTTTGTGGACATTTGTTTTCATTTCTCTAGAACAGTAGTCAAGTCAGTAAGTGTTGTCAAGTTGGTTCTGACTCATAGCAATCCTATATAGGGTTTTCAAGGAGAGGCTGGTGAGTTTGAACCACTGACCTTATGGTTAGCACTCTTGTGCTAATCCTACAGTGCCACACCAGGACTCTGGGGTGGAAAACTTTTTCCCTGCCAAAATTTATAGTATCATTCACTGGACATACTAAATTATCAACTTAATAATTTGCCTCTTCTATTGGAGTCCTGGTGTGGCGCTGTGGGCTAATGCATCAGACTGCAAAGTCATTTGAACTGCAAGGGCGGTGGTACAAGCTCACCAGCTGCTCCTTTGAAACCCTATTCAGGGTTGCTATAGGTCAGAATCGACTCAACAACACTTAGTAACAACAACACTTGGTCAAACAGTGCTTTAACAGTAAACTACCAGAGGGTCAAGTCAGATTCAGATGAGGACATGGAATGAGGGATATCATTCCTGACATCAGATGGATTTTGGAAGAAAGCAAAGAATACCAGAAACATGTTTGCTGTTGTTATTTGTTGGTATGTGCCGTTGAGACAGTTCTGACTCATACAACCACGTACAGGGCTTCTGGGGAACGGCAGGTGAATTTGAACTGCTAACCTCATGGCTCAAACCTACCTTGAGGTTCAGTGCTTACTTTACATAGCCACTTTATTGATTACGCAAAGGCTTTCGACTGTGTGAACCATGACAAGCTATAGATAGCATAGTGGAAAATGAGTATTCCAGAATACTTGATCGTGCTCATGAGGAACATATGAACAGAACAAGAGGGCACTGAATGGTTTAAAATCAGTAAAGGTGTGCATCAGGGTTGTATTCTTTCACCATACTTATTCAGTCTGTATGCTGAGCAAACAATCCTAGATTATATGAAGATGAACGTGGCATCAGGATTGGAAAAAGACTAACAACCTGTAATATACAGATGATACAAGCTTGCTTGCTGAAAGCGACGAGGACTTGAAATAAAGCTTTCAGTATAGGTTGTACCTCAATGCAAAGAAAACATCACCACTGGACCAATAAACAACATTCTTATCAACGGAGAAAAATTGAAGTTGTCAAGGATTTCTTTCTTCTTGGATCAACCATCAACA
>NW_006408878.1:1900505-1902064 GCF_000296735.1 Chrysochloris asiatica
CTGCAAAGTCATTTGAACTGCAAGGGCGGTGGTACAAGCTCACCAGCTGCTCCTTTGAAACCCTATTCAGGGTTGCTATAGGTCAGAATCGACTCGACAACACTTAATAACAACAACACTTGGTCAAACATTGAATTGTTGTTGTTGTTAAGGACTGTTGAGTTGATTCCGACCCATAGCAACCCTGTATAGGGTTTCCAAAGAGTGACTGGTGAGCTTGAACCACCTAACTCACCCCTAATGTGATGGCTGGATATGTGGTTGCCTTGGCAGGGGGAGACCAAATGAGTTTGAGGGCTTATACGGCCTATGCACTGGACATTCTGCACCCCTGCTCTAGAATAAGTACCTATGTCCTAGACAGCCTTCTACATGACACTTACTTAAATCCATGCCTTTTCATAGTACCCCCTCTACTAGCATACTAAATAGGGCACATTTAGGCAGTAACATATTGCAAAAGATTACAGACTATCACTTCTGAGATGAGAACATTAGCTGTTGCCTTGCTCTCTGTTGAATCATTCACTTTCAGGGAAGCCAATAGTCATATCATGAGAACACCCAAGCAGCAATATGAAGGAGTTCACACGGCAAAGAACTCTTGCCAACATCAGTCAGGTGAGTGAAATATCCAGAATTCAGTTAAACTGCAAAACTGACACCTAGTAAATGGAGTCCTGGTGTGGCGCTGTGGGTTAATGCGCTGGGCTGCAAGGTTGATTTGAACCTCAAGGTTGGTGGTTCAAGGTCACCAGCTGCTCCTTGGAAACCCTATACAGAATCACTATGAGTCAGAACCAACTCAACGGCACTTAGCATTTAACAACAGCAATCGCAGATATCGGATCTGGTTTGTTGTTGTTGTTAAGTGCTGTCGAGTCAATTCTGACTCATAGTGACCCTGTATAGGGTTTCCAAGGAGCAGCTGTTGGATTGGAAACACTGACCTTGTGGTTAGCAATCCAGTGCTTATCCTACAGTGCTATGCCAGGAATCCTTAATACTGTATAGAAGTAACCAGTACTGGATGGAGGGGAGGGCAGCACAAGAATTCCAACCACTCAGGGAGGTTCCCTATTGGGAGGCAGAAGTGACATCTCTTAGCCTAGATGACAGAGCTGTTCCTCTTCCCTGTGTTCTGACCCAATGCTGCTAAGTAGCTTAATGACTAATTTAGCTTCTTTGCCAAAGGATGTACTGGGCCAAGCAAAGAAACAATTCCCATTGTAAATGAAGAGATCCGCTATCCCAATAATGGCCATATTCTAATTGGTTTACTGATCATATTTCACACTGTTCATAAGTAGTATACCAGATATAGATTTCACAAGTTGCAAACTCCATCGTGCTGAAAAATAACTTTTACGTTTTTCTATTACATGCTTCTCTTTTTCATCAGACAATACCATTAATATCACATGCAAGTAAAATTTTACTAAAGATAATTTTTTAAAATGACTGAAACAGTGCTTTAACAGTAAACTACCAGAGGGTCAAGTCAGATTCAGATGAGGACATGGAATGAGGGATATCATTCCTGACATCAGATGGATTTT
>NW_006408878.1:1902969-1923409 GCF_000296735.1 Chrysochloris asiatica
ACCAGTCTCTGGAGAAGGATATCATGTTTGGTAAGGTGGAGGGTCAGAGTAAAAGAGGAAGACCACCAGCAAGATGGATTGGCAAAGTGGCAGCATCAATGGGCTCAAGCGTGGCAACAATTGTAAGGTTGGCCCAGGACTGGGCAGTGTTTCATTCTGTTGTACATAGTGTCACTATGAGTTGGTACCAACTCAATGACACCTACCAACAACAACAACAGCAGAGATCATAAGAAATTCAATGAGGCTAACTCAGGCTCTCTCTTGGCCTACACTACTACATCATGCCATGCCATACCATCATCCCTACTCATCTGTTACGTTACTAATGATGGAGTGATACAATTCTAGTGCTTTTGTGTGAAAATTATACTACTTTCCAGGTACTTCCTAAAAAATAAGGCACAAATCTTCATCCCTCTTGGAGGCCCCAATTAATTTCGGACTTTTTCACCTCCTCCTCAAGCTTCAGGTCACATTAAACTGTTGAAAAGTAAAGATGTCACTTTCAGGACTAAGGTGTACCTAACCTAAGTCACAGTATTTTCAATCATCTCATATGAATGTGAAAATTAAACAGTGAATAAGGAAGATTAAAGAAGATTTGATTCATTTGAAGTATGATGCTGGTGAATAATATTGAACATACCATGGACTGCTAGAAGAACAAAAAAATCTGTCTTGGAAGTAGTACAGCTTGAATGCTCTTTAGAAGTAAGGATGGAAAAATTCTGTCTCATGTACTTTGGTCATGATATCAGTAGGAACCAGCCCCTGAAGAAGGACATCATGCTTGGTAAAGTGGAGGTGAATTGACACAGTGGTGACAATATTAGGCTCAGACATAGCGATACTCTGAGGATGGTGCAGAACCAAGCAGTGCATCATTCTATAGTACACATGGTCACTATGAGTCAGAGCTGACTCGACAGCATCTAACAGTAATTCATGGTTCACTGTTGTAGTCAAGTACCCAGCATAGAACTCATTTTCATGTACCAATATGGCACCTAAATCTACTTCCATCTTCCTTAGCTCTAGAAGAGCTTCATTTTAACTCAGAAACAAGGAAAAAATGAAGCCTTATTGAATGAGTTTTCTTTCTTGTCTAGAATTTATGCCAGGGCTTTAGAATTTCAACCTCAAAGGCTATTATTAAACTTTATTTTCCTCTTTATGGTCCACTGGAGCTTCCTTTCTCTGAGGCATGAAGACCATGATCTATATAAAAAGGGCAAACAGAAGAGATTATAGGAGAGAAAAAAACCAACCACCTCAGTAACTGCCTCAAAATATTTTTCTGTCACTTTTATAAATGGGCATTGTGGTTTGGTTTTTACATTAGTCACTTGTGAGTTTGGATTGTTCAATTGCTTCTTTCAGAGACAGTGAGCATATTAAAACTGGGAAAACTAACAACATTAAAGTTCTGTACCTGCAAGCCTGAGAACCAAACTCTTCTCTTCCTTGAACTCTGACAAGAACTATGCCTAATAATAGAAACTACAAGATACCTTTCATTTAATGGGTACCTGACACTACACCAAGTGGTTTACATATAACCCAACTAACCCCCCTGCTAATAACTCAATTCTATCTCATAACAACATTATAGGACAGAGTAAAGTTATGGTGTTGGAGGAGAATATTAAAAGTACCATGGATCTCCAAAAGAACAAAGTACAGCCAGAATATTCCTGAAAATCCAGGATGGGCAGACTTCATCTCTCATACTTTGGATATGTTATAAAGATGGACAAGTCCCACATTATGCTTGGTAAAGTGGAGGACCAGAGAAAAAGAGGAAGATCCCCAATGAGATGGATTGGCACAGTGGCAGCAGCAATGGACTCAAGGTTAGTAATAATTGTGGGGTTGGTGCAGGTTGGTCCAGTGTCTTGTTCAGTTGCACATTGGGAAACTATGAATTGGTATCTAATCTACAGCACCTAACAACAACAACACTGCCCTAAAAGGTTTCCAAGTTTGTAAATCTTTACACAAGCCAATTGCCACCTCTTTCTCCTGAGACTGCCTTGGAAGAATGTCATTACCAACTTTTCAGTTGGAAGCTAAGCACTTTAACCACTGCACCAACTAATACTCCCTTTGTTTGCATATAATACAATAGGAGGCCCGGTGTGGCACTGCGGGTTAATGAAATGGACTGCATTGTCAGTTTTAACTGCAAGGTTGGCTCACCAGCCACTCCTCAGAAACCCTATACAGTGTCGCTATGAGTTGGAAAACTCAACAGCAGTTAACAACAACAACAAAATTAAATTAAATTAAAACCCTATATTATATCTTTACAGATAAAGAAGCTGAGGCACAGAGATTAAACTATTGAAAGGAGGTCACATGACTGATAGAATTTACACCCATAAAATGTAATCTTTTTGGTACAGGGTTACTGTACCAAAAAGATACGGTCAGCATTCAATGATTTTAGGAGGCAGCACATGATTAAGAACTGGTGGTATTAGACAAAGAAGTCCAAGATACATTAAAGTTATTGGCAAAAAACAAGGTTCCCAGAATTGACAGCATATCAATTGTGAAGTTTTATCAAAAGGCAGCACTGGATATGTGCAAGGCAGCTACCTGACCAACGATCTGGAAAAGATCCATATTTATGAGCATTCCCAAAAAAGGGGATCCAAAAGAATGCAGAAATTATGGAACAAAATCATTATTTTCACACACAAGTAAAATTTGACTGAATAATTCAATAGCCATAAACTTTGCCTACAGCCATTCATGTTAAAGGAAATCCTACTCTGAACATCTATTTGTCAAAAATCTCTTGCAGTATATCAACCAGAAATTCAATCAACGAATATGTGGCTATGAAAGGTGACTGTAGCTAGAAAACATACTTCCATAATAATACATCTTGAAAATGTGATAGACTATGTTCAAACAGCCCAAAATCTGTCACTTTTGTGTATCATTAAAATCTCAGTTTTTTAAAAAAAAATTAAATCAATGTAGGTTAATGTTTTTTAAAAGAAAAGAAAACATCCTATGGACTCACTATCATTACTTTGTTTTTCAACGACACAAAAAGGGTTCCTTAAAGTGACCTTACTAAGAAATCTTTTTTATATCCTTGTCATAGCTGGTGACAGTTAAAGTTAATTTGCTAATCCCAGTTGTTGACTATAAAAACAAAGCATTAGACTTCAAGAGATTAGAGCTATAATAACAAAGTAACAGTGACTCATACATCCCAAATCACAGTTGCTCAAATAAATAAAATACAGTGCTCCAAAACAGCCAAAGAAAAAAAAAAAAAAAAACTAGTTGGAATCAACATTTATAAAAACAGTGAGCATCAATGCACTTTTCTTTGACTCCTGATAGTTACAGAAATATGGAAAAGGTATCTTAATATTTTAATTTTTTTAATTTAAAAATGCCTTCCTCTTCTTTTAAATATACCATAACAATCATTTTTGTGTACTGAAAGAAAAACCACACACAGGCAAACCCCTGCATAGATATCAAAAGCTAAAATCAAGTAGGGCTGAGAACCATCCAAAATTTGAGCACAGCTTTCAGAAGTAACACTGGTTTTTAGTTATGTTCTATTTTTCCCAAAACACTTTACCACCAAATTCCTTTGATACTTTTGTTTTCTAATATTCATGAACCTTCATGATATCCTTTAATTTATCTTTACAATTTATAAATCAGTTGATAATTATTGCCTCACATTTTTGTGTACATATATATTTAGTTATTTGATCGTATCTGCCTCTTCTCTAAAACCATCACTGCAACAAAAGCAAGATCATGCCTGCTTAACTCACCATGATTGGTGTATGTTATACTGTGTACTATACTGTATAGACTAACAAAAGTGATACAAATTCTAGTAATAGAAACTGTTGCTGTTATTGTCCTGGAGTCAACTCATAGTGATCCAATGCATAGTAGAACGAGGCATTGCCCAGTCCTGCAGCATTCTCACAATTATTGTTCTATTTGAGTCCATCATTGATGTTACCATATCAATTCATCTTACTGAGAGTCTTGCTCTTTATCACTGACCCTGCACTCAATTAAGCATGATTTCCTCTTCTAGGGACTGGTCCTTCCTGATGATAACACGTCCAAAGCACAAGAGAGAAAGTCTCACCCTCCTAGCTTCTAAGGAGCATTCTGGAAGTACTTCTTCTAGGACAGATTTGCTTATTCTTCTGGCAGTCCATGGTACTTTCAATATTCTTTACCAGCACCATAATTCCAATGCACTGATTCTTCTCTGATCTTCCTTATTCATTGTCTATCTTTTGCCTGCATATAAGGTTATTGAAAATACCATGGTTTGGGTCAGGCACACCTCAGTCTTCAAACTGACATCTTTGCTCTTCAACATTTTCAAGAGGTCTTGTGCAGCAGATTTACCCAATGCAATATGTCATGTGATTTTTTGACCACTGCTTCCATGCATGTTGGATGTGGATCCAAACAAAATGAAGTCTCTGACTTTAATCTTTTCTCCATTTATTATGATGTTACTAGTAATAGAAACTAGTTGTAAACGTAATTCATATACCCAGGACATAACCAAGTATATGCTCTTATTGTGGAGTGCCAGTGAGTCCATTCTAAATGATAGTGACCTCATGTGAGGGAGTAGAACTGCCCCATGGGATTTTATTGGCAAAAAGTAGACCATCAGGCCTTTCTCCCACCAAGCTGATAAGTGGGTTTGAACTACCAACCTCTCGGTTAACAGCCAAGCATTTAATAATTGAGCCACCAGGATTTCAACAAAGATATAGATAACTGGTAAGTATTTCTGGTAATAGGTAGAGAAACATTGTACATTATTTGAATAAATCAATAAATGCTATTCCAGGAAACTCTTACTTTGGTGGCCCCCAATGTGGTACTGCAGGTTAATGCACTGGACTGCAAAGTTGGTTTGAACTGCAAGGTCAGCAGTTCAAACTCACCAGCTGCTCCTTGGAAATCCTATACAGGGTCGCTATAGGTCAGAACCAACTCGACAGCACTTAACAACAACACAACAATGAACTATACATCCCAGCATTCTCATCTCTGTGTAGTCTATTCCCTTTGAATCTGGGATAGCGCTGAGACTTGTTTAACCAAAAGAATATGGCAGAAGTAACACTGCCAATTGTGGGAATACAATTTAAGGAGGCCTGAAAGTGTCTACTTTCACACTCTTGAGTACTCTGAGTTGCTCAGTGAGACAGTCAGTTGTAGGAGATACCGTATGTAGAGGGCCTGAGGAAACGAAGAAGGCTTTTGACTACATATATAGAGAAAGACACCCAGTCATCCCTGGGTTCAAGTGAGCCTTAGCCTCAGTCAACAGCTGAGCCAACTGCTGAATAAAGTCATATGAGTGACCAATAGCAAGACCACGAGTATAACTGCCTGGCTAAGGAGTCCAAGTGTGGCACTGTGGGTTAATGCGCTGTTCTGCAAGGTCAGTTTGAACCGCAAGGTTGGTGGTTCAAAGTCACCAGCTACTCCTCCTAAACCATATACCGGGTGGCTATGAGTTGGCACCGACTCGACAGCACTAAACAACAACAACAAGCCTTGTCCAGACTCTAGAATTATGAGAAATAGTAAGACATTTTTTATGCACTGGACTGCAGGATCAGTTTAAACTGCAAGGTCAGTGGTTCCAGCTCATCAGCCACTGTTCGGAAACCTTATACAGGGTTTCTATGAGTCAGAACCAACTTGATGGTACTTAACAACAACAAATGAGTCAGAACCGACTCGACAGCACTTAGCAACAACAAGAAGCCTTGTCCAGACTACAGAATCATGAGGAATATTAAAGTGTTTCTATAAACTAATAAGCATTAGGGTAGTTTGTTATCAAATAGATAATGGAGCAGCTAAAAACTAAGCATTTAGAAGAATTTCCATATAACTTTACTGATGTACCCAAATGTTTCAGTATCAGTATATTCTTTCTTCTACTAAAAATATTAAATTAAAAAATCCTAAAGCTGAGAATTTTGAGGCACCAGAGAAGTGATTGTGTATCACCATATATAAATAAGACACATCTTAGGAACTTAGGTATTGTTACTGTTGTTAAGTCTCACTGAGTTGGTTCTGAGTCATAGAGACTTAGTATAGGCTTTCCCAGGAGCGACCGGTGGGTTTAAATTCACTTGAAAACATCAGACCTAACTTAATGTCAGTCTTTACTCAGTGTTATTCAAAGCAGTTTATAATGCGTTATTTGCATTCAGAATTGAAAACTATAAAACCAAATCTTTTATCATGCAAGGTTATCATGTCTACTTTTGTAATGGAGATTTTGTCAGTCACAATGTTCTCTCCTGAGATTAGATAGTTAAAGTTGCTGACTGAAAAGTTCTTTAAGATTGGCAAAGTTATTTCATAAACAGGACAAGAAACACATTTTGATGATGGATGGAGATTTTCCAAATATTTCAGAGAAGTTAAAAGATGTAAGTATCATTACCCTTGATTTATAAATGATTTTCAAGTTCTGAAAGTTGCCATGGTTTTCCAGGGGCCAATGGAAAAATCCATACTATCAGAACAAATGTCCTTCAAGAAAAGCTGTAATAACTAAAATGTTCACATTGCAGATTGTGGCCCATTTACTATCATCAAAAGTAAATTCCTATACAATCAACTTCTTCAAACAATTACTTGGGGTTAGCTTTTAGAACTCCAGTTTTAAAGTAGTTGGTCAAATAGCAAGAATCAACACGTAATTTCAATACTTCCACAGCTGCAAGCCTGGCAGCTATTCAGCAAGGTTTCATTTTTAAAATGTGGCATTCAGCCCAATGATTTTGGACAAAATAGCCTTATATAACTCTTCTTCAATCTAAAGGCAGTTTAGTCTCTTTCCACAGAAGCTATTTCTGCCAAAGGGGCATTTTTTCACTCTATTACATTAGTTATTTAGGTATTGCTGACCACCCAAGCTCTTCAGAGAAGAACATATTGGAAAAATCAAAGCAACTGTGACTAGAAAAACTATGCTTGATTGCAATTTAGATTTTGCGCTTGTTAATTCTGTTTCTAATTAGTAATAAATTATGAAAAGATCAAAGTCTAACAATAAGAAACTGATTTGAAAAGTGAAAACCTAAAATGGGAATCCAAAAAAAAAAAATTTTTTTTTTAATTGCTTAAGGGGATTCTAAGATATGAATTTTTACTTCATTTTGAAGTAGTGATTTAAAAAACAAACAAACATCATTCAGCGAAGTTAAAATAATCAAAGTTCTGAGGAAAAGTAAGCCCCCTGCTCTTGAATGCTTCAGTCTGGGCAGAAATGAGGCAGCTTAATGGCCTTTGTAACATGGAAATTCATTCAGGTTTGTATTTCTCATTGGTTGATGAGAAATTACTGAATGTGTAAAACATTCTAGATTCTCTCTTACCATTAGAGGAAGGACTCTTACCACTGATGTAACTCTCTTTCATTTTGACAAAAACAACAGTATTAATCACTGATTCCAAATCATTGATATAAAATGTTGAGAAAAGGAGTCTTTGAGCCTTTTAAAAATATTATAAAAGTATTCCTTGGTTTTTGACTATTACGATATTTGACTGAGGAGAAGAACTCTGGGCCAATGGTAGAGAAAAGAATGTTAGAAGACTGAGTAAGATAACGTAAATAAAGGTCTTGCTCTTTGTGGTATTTCCAAGATTTTCATTGAGGAGTTTTCCCAAGTTGCTTGGCAACCTCAAGAAAACTGAAGCTTGAAGAGCAGTGGAATAGTAAACACCATCCATCAGAAGTAGGTAGGTTTTGGCTTAGCCATTGGAAAAATAGCAGATGAAATCCATAGCCCTGGCATGAACATGATTTAAGGTTTGGTCTTTTTAGTGGCCTTTGATTATTTCTACCTATTTACATGGAGCTGCAACCTGGGGAAGCTAGAAGGTACAAGTTTGTTAAAGAGGAAAGAAAAGCGTGTTTATGCAGAAAAGGAAAACAGGCTTACAGTCGATTCTCATTATTCACAGAGACTGTTGTGTAAAAGCCATGGGGTCAGTTCCAAGTCATAAGGACCCCATATAGGGTTTCTAAGGAGCAGATGATGGGATTGAACTTCTGACCTTGAAGTTAGCAGTCCAACGCTTACCCTATAGGACCACACTGTATTCTATAAAGTTTCCATGAGCACAGAGGTAGTGAATACTGAACCAAGGCTCTTAGGAGAAAGTCTGGCCATGGCATTTTCATCAACTAACTAATGCATAAGGAGCTCTGGTAGCATAGTGATTATTAATTAGGCTGTGAACCTCAAAGTCAGCAATTCAAAACTACCAGCAGTTCTGCAGGAGAAAGATGAGGCTTTCTGCTCCTATAAAGATTTACAGCCTCAGAACCCTTACACAGGATTGCTATGAGTTGGAACTGACTCCACGGCACATGACCACCACCACCACCAATTAATGCAAAGCCTTGTTTTATGTGTGTTGATATTGAACCCCATGCCTGGATGAAACTTGTTGAATACACACATTTTCTCTATAAGGCACATCACAGGCTTCTTGCACTATGGAATACTAGACAGCACTTAAGCACTACACTATGGAACTCATTTAAACTATGAAATCACCAGCAAAAAGAACAAAAAAAGACGTGTTTTCCTTTTCACTAAAGAGACCATGGTAGATAGGGGAACACTGAAGCAGGCTTGCCGAGGCTAAATGGAAGAGAGGTGAAAGTGATGTATATTCAACCTTGGAACAACAGGGCTCTATAATACAGGGATTGAGGCATAGTCTAAATGGGTAAAAAAAGACTGGAAATAATGTTAAGATGATTGACTGTCTTATGAATATTAGTTTCCATTGCCTACAATTGTAAGATAGACACTTGAGTGGGATAGAAAGGAATATCAGAAAACATGATTACAGAAAGCTTGTAAGCCTGTCTTCAGTCTATAACTGATTGGAATACCTAATAGGGGTTCTAGAACTTGCCCAGTAAAATGGGCTGCTTGCAGAGCCTTTGTAGTGTATAGGATCCTAGGTGGAATCCTGAGCCCCATCCAGAACCTTCTGAGGTGGGACATTCCCACTTGAGGGGACAGAAAGACCAACCTGGAACAGCTAGAGTAACACAAGATACTTCTTGAAAGAAAGACCAGCAGGAAAAATCCAGAACAAAAATGGCAGTCTGATTGGTTACTAGAAGAATAAACAACTTGTTCACCAGGGAGTCATCAAGGCAAGCAATCAAGTCTCTTAAGGACAAACCCCCCTCCAAGACAGAAACTCAAAGGGAACACATGAGCAAGCACATAAGTTGGCTGGTGACCATGTTGGGCAGCTGGTGAGTGCAAGAGGGGAAAAGGGCAGCAATGATTTCAACCGTGTTCCATAGACTCCCATTGACCTGGAGATAAACGAGAGAAGAGGAGGGGTGGGTTGGTCCAAAGTGTGGTGAGATTTGGGGACCTTGAGCCCATGGACAAGGACATAGTCATGGAGGGCTAGAGCTGGGAGTAAAGCATCCAGCTGATATGAAGTGAGCGTAGACTTATAGGAATGCCCAAACTTGTAGATAATACCCATCTGACCTAGCCTCAATGGCTTGATGACCAGAACTCAACTGTTGTTGTTGTTGTTGTTGTCAGGTGCCATCGAGTCAGAACCGACTCAGCAATCCCATGCACAGCAGAACGAAACAATTTCCGATCCTGGGCCAACCTCACTACCGCTGCCACACTTGAGTCCATCAATGATGCCACCTGGCTGATTCATCTCGTTGGGGGTCTTCCTCTTTTTCTCTGACCCTCCACCCTACCCAGCATGACATCCTTCTCCAACGATTGTTTCCTCCGGACAATATGTCCAAAGTAGGAGAGACGAAGTTTAGCCATCCTGGCCTCCAAGGAGCACTCTGGCTGCACTTCTTCCAAAACAGATCTATTGGTTCTTTTGGCAGTCTATGGCACTTTCAGTATTCTCCTCCAACACCACAACTCAAAGGCATCAATTCTTCTACGATCCTCCTTATTCACTGTCCAGCTTTTGCATCCATATGAGGCTATTGAAAACACAATGGCCTGGGTCAGGCGCACCCTAGTCCTCAAGCTGACATCTCTGCTCTTCAACACTTTAAAAAGTTCCTGTGCAGCAGATTTGCCCAGTGCGATACGTAGAACTCAACTAGAGGAATATAAAAAAGCAATTTTTGATAAAGGAAACAAGTGTAAGTTGCTACTGTTTGATGAACTTGACCTATACCTATGGATGTAGTAGCTCAAAATACCAACTAAGAGGGAAAGAGTCTTCACATGAAGTATATCAAGCATATCCCCTTGGTATACAGTGTGGATAGCGACAGGCAACTTAGACATTGGCTACCTAAAATGGGAGGGGAGGCTATAAAGGCACAAAGTGACGACTTACAAGTTTTCAAAAGGGAGTTTAGTTTCTGAATGTGCAGGGGAAGGTATATTCCCCACTGATATATTTCATCTTGTCTAGATGAGTCTGGTGAAAGGAGATGGGGATAAGATTCTTAGGATTCAATACTGAATTGTTTTCATGATTAACTGTGATGGTCACAACTATAAAGGCAGAACTTTTGTTAAAAAAAAGGGGGGGAGGGGGGATAGTTAATCTTATGGTCCAGGAACAGAGGACCCTAGGAGAAGAGCATGAGAGGAATGTGGGACCCTATCCAGAGAAGCAGTGACATCAGAGATGGAGACAGAGATGAGGGCATGGAGAGAGAGAGCAGCTGAGGACTCTAGACTCACAGAAAGAGAAAGGTTGTGTGCTGGCAGCCAGGAAGCAGGCTGGCAGAATGTGCCCTTTGATTGTGTAAATGATGATATATTCCTGAGTATTTTTGTGTACATTCCCCTCCCCCCAAAAAAACAGAGGGAATAGAAACAAATACTGTTGAATGATGATGAACAGAGCAGATTGTAATCATTGCAAAGAAATGATGAGTGTAAAACTGATGTTCTCCATTGTAAACTATCACTTACTTCACAATAAAAACTTTAAAAAGAGAGAGACAATGGAAGGACACTTCCTTACAGTGTGAGAACTAAAACGAAACAGTGAATGTGCAGATCTGGTACCTCAAACTTTTTGTCACCCTGAGAAAGCCTATGAATGACTGTGGAAGAATCATTAGTATTGATTCAGCAGCACATTTTAGCAACTATGTTGTTGTTGTTGAGTACCGTGGAGTCGGTTCAGACACAGTGACCCTGCACAGGGTTTCCAAGTCTGTAAATCTTTACGGGAGCAGAAAGCCTCATCTTTCTCCCACAGAATGGCTGGTAGTTTTGAACTGCTGACCTTGAGGTTAGCTGCCCGATTCGTAACCACTATGCTATGCAAACCTACAAATACAGAATTCACATATAATGAGGATCAACTGTAATTGGGAATAATTTGTAAAGGCAGAAACTATGAAATACAAGTTAAATTTTGTTTGGGGCCCAGATTCAACTTTTCATTTCCTGATAATAATACTATGATTTTTGCGCAAAATGACCACACTCTCAAGCAGCCACAATAATTGGTTCACGTTAATTTAGTGAGATGCCATTCTAAGAATTTATTAAGGTTATTAGAACAAAGACTTTTCATTCCATTGAGGGACCAGAAACAAAAGGATGCAAATCTTGAGGCAAAGTATTAAGTTGGGGAGAAAGTTATGTGGAACAAATCTATTGGAATGATGTCAATACCAAGAAAATCTGAGCTTTGCGATATACCTTTGAGGTACCAGAACTTGACCTATCTTTTGGACTTTCATTGACCAGAGTCAAAGGAGCTCTGGTAGTGTAGTGGTTACAAATCGGGCTGCAAACCGCAAGGTCAGCAGTTCGAAACTACAAGCTGTTCCACGGGAGAAAGATGAGGCTTTCTGCTCCCGTAAAGATTTACAGCCTCAGAAACGCTGTACAGGGTCGCTATGAGTCGGAACCTACTCCACGGCACATCACCACCACCACAACCACCAGAGCCATTTAAGATGCCTTTCATTACTTGCAAACAATAGGTCTGCCTATGGCATTCTGTGGAGGCCTGATGTGGCACTGTAGTTGATAAGCACAAGACCACAAGATCAGTTTGAACCACAATGTCGGTGGTTCGAACTCACCAGCCACTCCTTGGAAACCTTATAATGGGTCACTAAGAATCAGAACCGAGTCAACAGCACTTAACAACAACAACAACATGGCATTCCACATCTCCAATATAATTTATGCTTTGAAAAATACACAGTAACATAACAAAAGAGACAAAGTAATCAAAAATTATATGGGAAAACAATATACACACCCTAAAGGGCCACAGTAAATTATTCAAATGAGATAGTATTCATATTATCAAACACTTCTCTGCTATATGACTAACCTTGACCTCTGAGAATGAGTGCCACCAGCCCATCTGTTTTAAGCCCCACCAAGCACACTGACAGTTCTATACTCGTCACTATGAGAACAAGCACAAAATCAAGATCACAATTCATCCGTGGAGATGAGCATTAATATTTGAAGCAAGTTCATAACAGTTTAAATAATCATGTAACAAAAATGAGTTTTGCAGATAGAAACAATTGGGGGTATCCAGCAGTGAGCTGACAGTATAGGAACTGCAGATATTCTCTAGTTAACTATTTGATACATTCTCTCTAATCATTCTCTTGTTGGCACTGTCCAAAGCTGGGTTTTCATAAATAGAATCTATAACCAACTGTTTACTAGCAGCTTTGTCATCTATAAAAAAAGAGCCACTATCATGTTTCAGTGTTCCAACCACAAAGTGGTTCAATAAGATATTTACATTTAAATTGCTTTAATTAAAGCAATTTTAAGAAATTGCAATATAAAATTTAGAAACATTAAGACAATGAGATACTGTGAGAAATACTTTAAAATAACCCCAGCTCTTAAGCAATACAATATTCTTGTTATCATTAGAGTTATGTACTCTTCAGACAATACTTTAGTTGCAGACAAGGGTACCTATTTGTTATACTAAGCTTTTGGAGTAAAGGAAACACCCTCCTCTCTTGCAACTTTTAATCTTTCAAGTCTGTCGCCAGTTCTTCTTGGATTATCAAGAGGATCAAATATATATTTTTTGGCACTAATACTTGGCTTTATTCTCACTTGATGCTCCAAAATACAACTGTTCTATACCTTAATTTCATACATTAGTAAATCCAAATTTTGGCATGCAAAATCATTGATGTGCTCTTGACATACAAACTGAGATGTGATGGTGTCTTTGGAACTGAAGCGCGTGCTTAGAACCACTATCCAGAATAACTAACTGCCTTCTACAGATACATTTTCAAAGAGAAAGGCTGCATGTTTCTCAACCACTTTTGTGCTGCATTGGGGAAAGCAGGTTATTTCACAAACATAATTATTTCAAAGGCCAAATGGTTATAAATATTTTTGCGGTAGTCCATGTGCTACTAACTGCTCAACACATAAGGAGGATTTAGACCTGTAGTTGTTATTGTTGTTGTTAGGTGCCATTGAGTCGATAGCAACTCATATCGACCCTATGCACAACAGAATGAAACACTGCTGGGTCCTGTATCAACCTCACAATCATTGTTATGCCTGAGCCCATTGCTGCTGTCACTGTGCCAACCCATCTTGTTGGGAGATCTTCCTCTTTTCCTCTGACCCTTCACTTTATAAAGCATGATGTCCTTCTCTAGGGACTGATACTTCCTGATAATATTTCTGAAATATGAGAGACGTAATGGCTTCTAAGAAGCATTCTTAGAACTCTTCCAACGCAGATTGTTCTTTTGGTAGTCCATGGTACTTCCAATATTCTCCTCCAATACTACAGATCAAATGCACCACTTCTTCTACTGTAGTCCGTATTCACTGTCCAACTTTCACATGCATATGAGATTAGTGGAAGTACTGTAGCTTGAGTCAGGCACAATTTAGTCTTCAAACTGATACCGTTGTTCTTCAACACTTTAAAAAGCTCTTGTGTAGCAGCTTTGCCTAATGCAATTTTGTTTGTTGTTGTTGTTAAGTGCCATCGAGTCGGTTTCGACCCATAGCGATCCTGAATAGGGTTTCCGAGGCTGTAAATCTTTACGGAAGCAGATCGCCTCATCTTTCTCCCGCGGAGCAGCTGGTAGTTTTGAACTGCTGACCTTCTGGTTTGTAGCCCGATTCATAACCACTACGCTACCAGAATGCAATACGTCCTTTGAAATCTTGACTGCTGCTGCCATGAGTGCTGATGGTTAATCCAAGAAAAATGAAGTCTTTGACAACTTCATTGTTTTCTCCACTGACATGGATACTGTTTATTGGTCCAGTGGTGAGGATTTTTGTTTTCTTTACATTGAGGCGTAATCCATACCAAAGGCTGTGCTCTTTGATCTTCATCAGTAAGTATTTTAAGTCTTCTTCGCTTTCAGCAGACAAGGTTGTATCATCTGCACATCACACGTTGCTCATGAGTCTTCCTTCAATCCTGATGCAATGAGTTTCTTCATATAACCCAGCTTCTCAGATTATTTGTTCAGCATACAGATTGAATAAGTATAGTGAAAGAATACAACCCTCACTAACACCTTTCCTAATTTTAAACCATTTGATATTCCCTTGTTCTATTTGTACCACTGCCTCTTGGTCTATGTACAGGTTCCTCATGAATACAATGAAATGTTCCCGAACACTCATACTTCACAATGTTGTACAGAGCTTGTCATGAGCCACACAATGCAAAGTCTCTGGGTAGTCAATAAAACACAGGTAAATATCTTTCTGCCAAGATCCATCTGATGTCAGCAATGCTATCCCTCATCCCAAGTCCTCTTCTGAATCCAGCTTGTACCTCTGAAAGTTTTCTGTCAAGGTATGCTTGCAGCCATTTTTGTAATATCTTTAGCATAGTCCTTTATCAGTTTATCAATTAGCATTTAAGGGTCACCACCTGATCAGTTTCACTATATTTCCCAAAGAAAGTTATCAGCTTCTTAAGGAAAGCTGTAAATTAGAATTTTCCCAATTTAGTGGGCATAAAAATTGCGGAGAAAGCCCAATCTCCACACTTAGGAATTCCGAGTTTTGAAGTTTGAGATAGAGCCAGAGAAACTACACTTTTAAGAGTAACCTAGCAGTACTACTCAAAATTTAATGTGCAAATGAATCATCTGATCATCTGGGGATATTTTTTATGTAAAAATTTATTTGGGAATAACTTAGATTTACCAAGAAGGTGTAAAGACTACACAGAAAATTTCCATCTGCCTTTTATCCATCTTCCCCAAACTTTCATATCTTATATACCAGGTTACAGTTGGCATAAAGAAGAGCTTAACATTATTTTTATTGCAAAGAATGGGTACAATGACAAAATTCTGACTTTCTTAGGATTCCACTAGTTTTTCCATTAATTTTCTTTTTCTATTCCAATATATCATATTGATTTTAGTCTGAGATCTTTTTTTAATGCAGGTTCTGCTTAAGATCTGGGAATGAGCCTGAGATTATAAATTTCTAGTAGGATTCCAGGTGATTCTAGTAGTCTGGGAATGTAGGTCATGCTTGGACTAGGTTATAAAAATTAAAGGACCAAAATTATCAGGGATCACCTGATTATACCTTACTTAGGGCTAAAAATCACTTTGTAGACAGAGTGCCTTATTGGTTTTCTTTAGAAACACAAAGACATTAGTATATGGTGGATGGATTTTATTACTTTATTGATGTCAAGTCCTCTGAGTGCAAAACTATTTCTATTTACTAGTAGCAAAGCTATAAGAAGAAATAAATTTTCTTTTGCTAATTTCTTGTTTTTGCTTTCCTCTACAACCTTTCTTTCAAGCTGAATATGGAATAGGGATAATATTGCTGGATCTTGGCTGAAAACAGAGAATACCAGAAATATGTTTATGTGTGGCTTTATTGACTATCCAAAAGCTTTTGACTGTGTGGATCATGACAAACTATAGATAGAATGGCAAAGAATGGGTATTCCAGAACATTTGATTGTGCTCATGAGGCATCTGTTCATAGACCAAGAGCAGTCACTCCAACAGAACAAGGGGCTACTAAATGGCTTTCAAATAGGAAAGGTGTTCACTAGGGCTGTATCCGTTCACTATATTTAGTCTGTATGCTGAGTAAATAATCTGAGAAGTTGGATTCTGTGAAGAAGAGCATGGAATCAGGGTTGGAGAAAGGTTCATTAACAACCTTTGATATATAGATAACACAACCTTGCTGGCTGAAAGTGAAGAGGACTTAAAAAATACTGATGATCAAAAACCATCAATCACCTTCAGTACAAATTGTGCCTTAATATCAAGAAACAAAAATCATCACAACTGGAGCAATAAATAACATCATGATAAATGGAGAAAAGACTAAAGCTGTCAGAGTTCATTTTGTTTGGATCCACCATCAACACTTAGGGAAGCAGCAATCAAGAAATCAAATTTATCACCTTGGGCAAATCTGCTGCACATGACCTCTTTAATGTGTCAAAGAGTAAAGACTTCAGTTTGATGATTGAGGTGCACCTGAAGAAAGCCTGGTATTTTCAATAGCCTCATATACATATGAAAACTGAGTAATGAATAAGAAAGACCAGATAAAAAATGGTGAATTTGAATTCTGGTGTTGGAGAAGAATATTAAAATTATCATGAACTGCCAGAAGAACAAACAGGTCTGTATAGAAGAAGCACAGTCAAAATGCTCTTTAGAAGACAGGATGGACCAGTCCCTGGAGAATTACATCAGGCTCAATGAAGTGATGGGTGAACAAAACAGAGAAAGAACCCCAAAGATAGACACAGTGATAGCAACAATGGACTCAAATGAAGTGACAATTTTGAGGATTGTGTGGGACCAGGTAGTGTTTTGTTCTGCTGTGCATATGGTTGCTATGATTTGTAACTGATGCCATGACACCTAACCACCACCACCATTTTTATGGAAAGATAGAGTGAGAAAGACGATGTTGTAGGTAAGAGATTTGAAGTCAGAGCCACACACTGAATCTAACAGCTACATTATTCATTAAAATATGCATAAAAATATCTTCTCCAGTCGACCTACAATGTACATTTCTGATAATAATATATGCATCCCTTTGAGATGTAAACTCTTATTTGAAACCTTTATAAGCTCCTGGGATTTATATATAACAGACTCGTACTTGTATTTTTTATATTCCATATGCTTGTGGTTTGTATGTTTTTCCATAGTATTAAAGGAGCTCTGGTAGCGTAGTGGTTACAAATCAGGCTGTGAACCGCAAGGTCAGCAGTTTGAAACTCCCAGCTATTCCGTGGGAGAAAGATGTAAATCCCATAAAGATTTACAGCCTCAGAAACACTGTACAGCGTTGCTATGAGTCGGCACTGACTCCATGGCACATAACCAACCAACAACCTAGTTAATTATGCACCCTCTACCTGGGGGTCAGAACAGACTCAATGGCACTTAACAACAACCCAGAGATGTAAACAGAGTATAAATCAGGAGGACAATCTGGATCCCTCTTCACATCTCTTATCCTAAACTCTATGCTGAGTATTCATCATATTAGCATTGCAAAGGACTCTAGAGTTTATCTAGTGCAGCTCTCTCATTTAGCTGAAGGGAAAACTAAAGCCCAGAGTGGACAGTGACCTGGATCAAAGTAATACAGCCATTGGTCTCAAACCCACAGTGACATCATCTCATCATCTCCCAGCATTTTCAGACTTTAATAGTGTAAATGCTTCCTTTTTTCTGTTGTTATAGTAAACTATTTCAATGTGACAGAAAAATGTAGAAAACACTGTGCCTTATTAAACCTTAATAGTTTTGTGTGAGAGTTCCAAAACTGAGGCACTTAACTCTTATCAGGATGGTCTTCTGATTAGTAGATCTGAGCCCCAACTCTATATTAGCTTATTTTTTTGCAAGTCAAATCCTTAGACAGACTTAAAGCTCAAAGCAAAGGATTTCCCCTGTAACTGACAAACTCTTAGGCTTAGGTACATAAAAAAGAAAACATTTTTTCCCCCTCTACTTAAACTAAGGAGCTCTGGTAGCGTAGTGGTTACGAATCGAGCTGTGAACAACAAGGTCAGCAGTTCGAAACTACCAGCTGTTCCGCGGGAGAAAGATGAGGCTTTCTGCCCCTGTAAAGATTTACATTCTCAGAAACCCTGTACAGGGTTGCTATGAGTCAGAACCGACTCCACAGCACATAACAACAACAACAACAACAACAACTTAAACTAAAGATATGGAAAGAACATTCCTAATGATGAGTCTTAACACAAGACCCTTGGCAGAAATTCTCTTAGCATAAATTTACTCTGGAAATTCCCATCCTATTAAAACTCACTTAGTCATGTATTAAACAAACCAACCCAAAGAGCCCACATGTATGTGTGTTTCCAAGCAATCACTGTAAAACTCCCACTTTGTATTGTCCCACCTCTGGCTTTCCTGATCCTGTAACGTCCAATCAGAATGTTGTACCTTTAGTTCTTGATTTTACCTCATAAAGATGCTTCTGTTATACCATCATTTTGGTGCATTTGATTTTACTTTGTGAGACCAGACAGGTCCCAATTTGAATTGCTTTGAGTCTTATATAAATTTCTCTGCTTTAACTTGTTGAAAGTTGGCTGTATCTCTCTTTCATTTTAAGGAACAAAATCAATGATGCCCACACAAATGTAACTAACTATTAACAAGGATGAAAAATCTGTTCCATTAAGAGTGGGTAGTCCTTTCAACCAATGGTGCTGGAGCAACCAGGTGTCCAGAGCAAAAACAGAAACCTCAGCATAAACTTCATCATTCATTCAAGAATGTAAAATTTCAAAATGTAGATCCAAATGTGCAACATAAAATTACAAAACATTTAGAAGAAAGCTTCAGCTCCTACAGCTTTATGAAGAGTTCTAAGACAATACACCAAAAGCATGATCCATAATGATACACGATTAAATTGAACTTCAAAATTAAAAGTTTTGCCCAACTGTTAAGGGTCATTTACAGACTAAGAGAAAATGTTTGTAAAACCCGTAGCTGACAAAGGACTCACATCTACAAAATATAAGAACCTCTCAAAACTTAACAGTAAAATAAACTCAGAAAAATCCAATTAAAAAATGGCTAGAAAACATAAAGGGACGTGTTACTAAAGAGGATCTCTCTGCTGCCTGCAAGTTGATTACAACTCATAGTAATCCTATAGGATATAGCATACTACCCCATAAGGTTTTCAAGGTTGAAATCTTTATGGAAGGACACCAACACATCTTTCTCCCATGGAGCCACTAGTGGATTTGAACCACTAACTTTTCCATTGGTAACTAAGCCACCAGGGCTCCAGGATTCAAATAGACATATGAAAAAATCTAAACATTGCTGTTGTTGTTAAGTACCATGGAATTGGTTCCGACTCATAGTGACCATGAAGAGGATTTCCGAGGTTGTAAATCTTTACTGCAGTGGAAAGCCTCATCTTTCTCCCACAGAATGGCTGGTAGTTTTGAACTGCCAACCTTGAGGTTAGCAGCCCGATTCGTAACATCTATGCTACCAGAGCTCCTTAGCTAGTTGATAATTATTGAGTTGATTCCAACTCATAGTGACCCTGTACAGGGTTTCTGAAGTTGTGAAACTTTACAGATTCATCTTTCTCCCACGGAGCAACTGATGGCTTTCAACCAGTGACGTTGCACTTAGCAGTCCAGCATTTAACTCCCAGTACCACCAGGGTTCATGATGGAATATTAGTCGGCAATAGAATGGAACACACTATTGATACATGCAACAACTTGGATGTAGCTCAAGAAGATAAAGCTATTTAAGGGGGGGAAAAATAGCCAACCTCAATAGGTCACATACTACGATTCTGTTTATGCAACGTTCTTACAATGACAAAATTATAGAGATGGAGAATAAATTAAGTTGTTCCCAGGGGTTCATGGGGAAAAGGAACGTGGGTGACTATAAAGGGACAGCAGCACAAAGATCTTTGGAGTAATAAAACAGTTGTCAATTTGATTGTTTTAGTGTGTGTGTGTTTACACCAATCTACATATGATCAAATCACATAAAACAACACAAACTCATTGGACCAGTGACAAATGACTAGTTTTGATACTGTCCTATAGTTAGGTAAAATATAACCACTAAGGAAACTGGGTTTGCTGCATTACATCAAAGTCCATCAAATCTTAGCTCTGTCTAATTGATTGCTTAACCCATTTGCTAATTGGTTATTTCTAACACTATATTTTTCACTTCTAACATTTCTACTATTTTTGCAAGGAGCTCTAGTTGTATAGTGGGTTACACATTGGGCTGCTAACCACAAGCTTAACCATTCAAATCCATCGGCCACTCTGTGGGCTTTCTGATTCCATAAAGATTTACAGCCTAAGAAACCCTACA
>NW_006408878.1:1931174-1932650 GCF_000296735.1 Chrysochloris asiatica
GTCATGCTGGGTAAGGTGGAGGGTCAGAGAAAAAGAGGAAGACCCCCAACGAGATGGATCAGCCAGGTGGCATCATTGATGGCCTCAAGTGTGGTAGCCGTAGTAAGGTTGACCCAGGATCAGACATTGTTTCGTTCTGCTGTGCATGGAGTTGCTATGAGTCGGTTCTGACTGGATGGCACCTGACAACAACAACATTATCCTACAGCATCCTACCAAGATATTTGTTGTAATTGTTGTTTGGTGCCATCGAGTCAGTACCGACCCATAGTGACCTTATACGCAGCAGAACGAAACACTGCCTGATCCTGGGCCAACCTCACTATTGTTGCCACACTTGAGTCCATTGATGCTGCCACTTGGCCGATCCATCTCATTGGGGGCGGGGTCTTCCTCTTTTTCTCTGACCTTACCAAACATGATATCCTTCTTCACTGACTGGTCCCTCCTGACAATATGTCTGAAGAATAACAGATGACATTTGGCCATCTTGTCCTCCAAGGAGCACTCTGGCTGTACTTCTAACAAAATGGACCTATTGGTTCTTTTGGCAGCTCATGGCACTTTCAATATTCTCCTCCAACACCATAACTCAAAAGCATCAATTCTTTTGCAGTCTTCCTTATTTACTATACAGCTTTTGCATGAATATGAGGTGATTGAAAATAATTTGACTTGGATCAGGAGCACCTTAGTCCTCAAGCTGACACCTTTGCTCTTCAACACTAAAAAGGTCTTGTGCAGCAGATTTGCCTAATGCAATACATCATTTGATCTCCTGACTGTTGCTTCTGTGAGTGTTGATAGTTGATCCAAGAAGAATGAAGTCCTTGACAACTTCAATCTTTTCTCTCTTGGTAAGAATGTTGTTTATTGGTCCAGTGATGAGGAATTTTGTTTTCCTTACATTGAGATGTAATCCATACCGAAGGCTGTGCTCTTTGATCTTCATCAGTAAATATTTTAAGTCTTCTTCACTTTCAGCAAGCAAAGTTGTATCATTTGCATATCGCAGGTTGTTAATGAGTCTTCCTTCAATCCTGATGCCAAATTTTTCTTCATATAAATGCAAAGGTTGGGAACAAAGAGAAAGGATCAGCAGTTGGAAAACATGGCTTTGGTGATAGAAATGATGCTAGAGAGCGCATAATAGAATTCTGCAAAATCAATGATTTGTTCATTTCAAATGTCTTTTTCAGATAGCATAAGAGACAACTATGCACACGGACCTCACCAGATGTAATACATAGCAATCAAATTGACTACATCTGTGGAAAAAGATGATGGAAAAGCGCCATCTCATCAGTCAAAACAAGGCCATGGGCAGACTGTGGAACAGACCATCAATTACTCATATGCAAATTCAAACTAAAGCTGAAGAAAATGAGAACAAGTCCATGAGAGCCAAAATATGACCTTGAATGTATCCCACCTGAATTTAGAGATCATCTGAAGAACAGATTTGATACATTAAAC
>NW_006408878.1:1933525-1939670 GCF_000296735.1 Chrysochloris asiatica
CAAAGGCTTTCAAATGTGTGGATCATGACAAGCTATGGACAACATTGTGAAGTATGAGTATTTCAGAACACTTAATTGTGCTGATGAGGAATCTGTATGTGGACCAAGAGGCAGTTGTCCGAACAGAACATTATGGAAACACTGAGTGGTTTAAAATTTAAAAAGGTGTGCAACAAGGTTGTATTCTTTCACCATATGAATATATATATATATATATGTTGTTATTGTTTTTAAGTGCCATCGAGTTGGTTCTGACTTACAGCGACCCTGTACAGGGTTTCTGAGGCTGTAAATCTTTACGTGAGCAGAAAGCCTCCTCTTTCTCCCACAGAACAGCTGATAGTTTTGAACTGCTGACCTTGTCGTTCGCAGCCCAATTTGTAACCACTACGCTACCAGAGCTCTGTCTCTCTCTCTGTCTCTCTGTCTCTCTCTCTCTGTCTCTCTGTCTCTCTCTGTCTCTCTCTGTCTCTCTCTCTCTCTCTCTCTCTATATATATATATATATATATATATATATATATATATATATTGAGAAAGAGAGAAACTGAGACAGATCTGAGAGAGAGAAAGTCCTTGTGTGGAGTTATTGGTGGCGTTGTGCTCTGGAGTCTGTTCCAACTCATAACTACCCTGTATAGGGTTTCTGATGCTGTAAATCTTTATGGGAGCAGAAAGCCTCATTTTTCTTCTGCGGAACAACTGGTAGTTTTGAACTGCTGACCCTGAGGTTCGCAGCCTGATTTGTAGCCACTATACTATTGTATATATATGTATATACATATATATATATATATATATACACACACACACATATGGTCCTCGTGTGGCATAGTAGGAAAAGCACTAGACCACAAGGTGGATTTGAATTGCAAGGTTAGTAGTTCAGACTCACCAGCTTTTTTCAGAAACCCTATACAGGGTCACCATAAGTATGAACCAACTTGAAGGCACTTAATAACAACAAAATATATGTAAATATGTATATATATGCAATATGAAAACAGACGTTAAAGAGAGGATATGATGTGAACTTTCACTAAAATCGCTGTTCAACTTAACTACTGTTGTTGTTAAGTGCCATCAAGTCGGTTCTGATCCAGAGCGGCCCTGTATAGAGTTTCCAAGGAGTGACTGGTGAGCTTGAACCACCAGCCTTGTAGTTCAAACAACTTTGCAGTCTGGCACATTAACCCACAGCGCTATACCAGGACTCCTGCTCAACTATGTTGTTGTTGTTGTTGTCAGGTGCCATTGAGTTGGAACTGACTCATAGCAACCCCATGCACAGCAGAATGAAACAATGTCCGATCCTGGGCCAGCCTCACTACCATTGCCACACTTGAGGCCATCAATGATGCCACCTGGCTAATACATCTTGTTGGGGGTCTTCCTCTTGTTCTCTGACCCTCCATCTTACCCAGCAAGACATCCTTCTCCAGTGACTGTTCCCTCCTGACAATATGTCCAAATGTTCAACTATAGCAACATGTATATATTCTGCCAACATTTTATGTTTTCTCACAGTACTTCTATATCCATCTTCTGGTCCCAGTAATTAAAAGCCTGCTTTTTCTGTAGATACTGAGCTTACCATCAGACACATTCATTCTGCTGAAAACTGGAGTCAACTTCAAAAGAGTTCTGTGAAATATTAATTATCACATATTTTTCTAATACTTGTACTCCTGATAGTATTACAGGACAATAACAACCACTGCCATCCAGTTGTTTCTGGCTCACAGAGACTCTGCATAGAGTTTCCAAGGTTGCATATCTTCAAAGGAGCAAAAAGTATCATTTTTCTCATGCAGAATGGCTGGTGGGTTTGAACTGCTGTCTCTGGGTTAGCAATCTAGTGCTTATCCTACAGTGCCACTAGGGCTCCTTCAGCATATAACAATTTGTACTGTTGTTGTTGTATGCCATTGAGTCAGTTCCGACCCATAGCAACTCTGTAGAGTTTCCAAGGAGTAACTGGTAAGCTTGAACCACTGACCTTGTGATTCAAACTGATTTTGCCATCCAGCACATTGGCCCACAGCTCCATGTAAGGATGGGACATAGGAAATTAGTCTATTCTTTTTTTTTTTTTTTTTAAACAAAGAAACTTCTCTCACTTGTAAGCTGAACAGTTTCTTTTTAAAAATCTTCACACCTTTTACATAACCAATACAATTCCAAAGCTCATCTTTTCTCACTGTTTTTCAAACATTAAATACAGACTTACTCTGGCTCATCTGTTAGACTCTTCCTAAAGATATTTCAAAGTATCTGAACTTCTACTAAAAGCAATACGTGGCAAACTGGTGTCACTAGACTTTGGGAAGAGTTGCCAAATCCTTTGAAAGCATGGTGGTAGAAATGGCCCTAATACGAATTGATAATGAGACATACAGAAATAAAGAATGCTAGAGTGTTCAACCTTCAGTAGTAAGATATTACTCCTGTGGAAGAAATTGGAATTTCAACAATATTCAAGAGATTAGGAAGTACCTGAAAAGAAAGAACATCCAGTCCTTCTGACTTGCTTTTGCCCTTACATACCAATCCTTCTCTATGAATAAAATAAAAACAAAGTTCATATCACTTATAAAAATTATTTTCCACTCTACGCCACATGTCATAAGAACTATAAGAATAATACATGTGAACTATAGTAGAATTTTGACTCCTATCTATTAGGACTTGATTAGAATGCTGAATAGGCCAGATTCCAACTTGGGGACTATATATACTGTTGGCCTGAGTTTGTGCTTTGGAAACATCAGTCATCGCTCTACAGTGAGGAAACTCAATACAAATGGGTCACTATGAGTTTAGACATTAGTACCCAAAAACAATTGATTGAAACTAACCGGAATATGTAAAGTTAACCAGAAAGAGCCCGGCTTCTGCTGATGGCATTTTTTTTTTTGAGGTTTCAATCTTTTAATTTCTTAGTCTGGGCTCCTACCATACAGGCTCTTGGTACTTTACCCCACAAGTTCTTAGTAAATGCATTATATTTTTAGCCATTTTCTTTGTTGACACAGGGTCTACAAATGTGAAAGAACAAATCATTCCCCACGGATACTGGCAGATTTTGCCCTCTCTTCTCTGTTACTACATAGTCTCCCGGGAGCATTTAAAGTAACAATGTGCTGAGAAATGTTTTCTTACAGAATGACCCACTTCTTTACCCCTAAAGTAGGTGAGTCTGCTTTGGAAAATTAGGTTGTTTCTTTATTGTAAATTGAAGGTGTTGCAGATTGGAGATGCCATCTTGATTTTACAGTACAGAGCTATTTTATGAGAACAGAAGACAAATTTCAGGTGGTGATTTTATTGAAAACACCATTATTACCACTCTAGCAAAAGAGCTGATTGGGAAGAGACAAAGCAAAGTCAGCTTAAATAATGGCATGGATTGATTTTACAGATGCTTATGTAGAACCATTAAATTGTGTGGATCATAATAAACTGTCAATAACATTGCAAAGAATGGGAATTCCAGAACATTTAGTTGTGCTTATGAAGATCCTGTGTAAGAGACAGTCATTAGAATAGAGTATGGAGCTACTGAATGGTGTATAATCAGGAAATGCCAGATTTGTATGTCTCAGCATACTTATTCAATCTGAAGTTTGAGCAAATAATCCAAGAAATTGGATTATATGAAGAAGAGCATGTCATCAGGAATGGAGGAAGATTCATTAACAACCTGAGATATGCAGATGACAAAACCTTCCTTGCTGGAAGTGAAGAGGAACTGAAATACTTACTGATGAAGAACAGACTACAGCCTTCATTCAGCATGACTATGTAAAGAAAACAAAAATCCTCAAAACTGGGCCAACAAATAAAATCATGATAAATGGAGAAAGATTTAAATTGTTGAAGACTTCATTTTGTTTGGATCTACAACCAATATTCATGGAAGCTGCAGTCAAGAAATCAAACGATGTATTGTATTAGACAAATCTGCTGTAAAAGACCTCTTTAAAGTGTTAAAGAGCAAAGATATCACTGAATACTAAGGTACCCCTGGCCCCATTCAATGGTATTTTTAATTGCCTCAGAAGCATGTGAAAGTTGGACAAGGAATAAGGAAGACTGTAGAAGAACCTATGTACTTAAATTAAGGTACTGGAAAAGAATATTGTAAGTACCATGGACTGCCAGAAGAACAGAAAAATACTGTCTTGGAAGAAACCTAGCCAGAATGCTCGTTATAAGACTGGATGGCGAGACTTTGTCTCTCATACTTCAGACATGTATGAGGGGCCAGTCCCTGGAGAAGGACATCAGGCTTGGTAAAGTAGAGGGTCAGTGAAAAGAGGAAGACTCTCAGCGAGATGGATTGCCACAGTGGCAGCAGCAATGAGTTCAGACAAAACAATTATTTTACTTCAGCCAGGAGGAATGTATGAAAAATAATGTGCCATTGTCAAAGGAAAGACACCTATGTTTCTCAAAGGAAGGACCTTACCATGTGGGAGATTTGCTGTGATCCTTTTGTTCTTAGGCAATGATCTCTGCAAAGTCCAGTGTTCTATATACTTTATCGAGAGGGAAGATGAATTTCTTCCCATCACACCTTTATGATACTATTAAAATGCCCAGATTAAGTTCATTCCCATGTATGCCAGTGGCCTTAGTCCCCATAGAAGAGAAACACATTACTGAGAATAAGAATAATATTCAGCTAAAGATGTCATCTTATCCAACCTCTGCCTTCAGACAGTCATCATTAAAGGTGAACCATTAATTATTCCACTTTACAGATGAAGAAAGTGATTTCCAGAGCATATTAATATTCAGAACACATTTGTCCTAATGCTAATCCAGTACTCTTTTCACTAAAATAAAATGAATAGGAATTAGTAACAAGATTTAGAGTTTCTATAATGTCCCTCAATACTATTTTACAGTCATAACTTGATTTAGCTTCAGAATCATTTAGGTAAAGCATGTACAAAAGTCTGTATAAACTCCTTTAAGATGTTTGAAGTACAAAAAGCAGGATGCATGGTTAATGATATGGACAACATTATCACAAGTCTTAGGCATAATCTGAGTCAGCCAGTAATGAATTTCATGGTTTTAAAAGTCATTTAACCTTTCTATGCATCAAGTCCTTAGTCTGTGAAATTGATATATTGTTGTTGTTGTTGTTAAGGGTCATGAGTTGGTACCAACCCATAGTGATCCTGTATAGGGTTTCTGAGGAGCAGCTGGTGACCTTGCAGTTGAAACCAACTTTGCAGTCCAGTCCATTAACCCACAGCGTCACACCAAGACTCCAATATATATCAATAGTGCCTACTTTATGGAGTCATTGTACAGCTTCGTGGTGGTGGTTGTGTGCTATGGAGTTGGCTCTGACCCAAAGTGACACTCTATAAGGGTTTCTGTTTACGGGAGCAGAAAGTTTCATCTTTCTCCTGTGGATCATCTGGTAGATTTCAACTTCTAACCTTGTGGTTAGCAGCTCAACTTGTAATCCACTACACTATTGTTGTTGTTAAGTGCCATCGAGTTGGTTCCGACCCATTGCCACCCTGTATAGGGTTTCCAAGGAGCAGCTGGTGAGCTTGAATCACTGACATTGCAGTTGAAATGACTTTGCAGTCTGGCACATTAGCACACAGCGCCACACCAGGACTCCACTACACTATTAGGGCTGCATATTGTATAGATTAGTTAAGATATTTACACTGAGTTCTTACACTACCTAGACTAGCTCACATGGAATCAATTAGTTGGAACTGAAAGAGTACATCTATTAACATACAATGAAGCACTGCCCTTCTAAAGGTCCCTGAGTGAAATAAATGGTTTACACCCAACAATCATAAAGGGTGGCAGTCTGAACCCATCCAGTGATTCCGTGAAAGAAAGACCCGGTTATCAGCTTCTGCAAAGACTACATCCAAGAAAACTGGCAATGCACTTCATTACTAACTGAAAGGCGAGAGGTTTAAGTCCTAGGAAACCCTTTACAGGGATGTTGTGGGTCAGAAGGGAAGAATACGGTCAACATTTCTCAAGCTGGGGGAACTGAAGAAAAAATTCAAGCCTCGACTTTCGTTATTGAGAGATTCTCTGGGCAAATTGTCGAATGATGCAGAATGCATCAAGAAAAGATGGAAGGAATACACAGA
>NW_006408878.1:1939770-1944786 GCF_000296735.1 Chrysochloris asiatica
TATATATATAATTCTTTTTTAACACCTCCACCATTTTTCATATTCTTATTTTATAATATTTATATGATCATTCCATCATTTGAAAATCTTTGGTCTAATCCTGCTGTGCTGTCTACTCCCATGGATAGGAATTTTTTTTTTTTTTCTCTTTTGTTATGAGATTGTGAGTTAATCTTTAGAAACACTTTAATTTAGGAATCTAGTGAAGCTTGGTTTAAAGGCATCTTCCTTCTAACAGCATCTTCCTTCTAACAAGTTTACATTTGATTCTGCCAGATGTTCAAATGCAAATGAAGTACAAATCTGCAATGATCCATCTCTAGAGAAGACATTATTTTCTGAGACACAGCTACCTTTTTCTCTTCTGTCTTAATGGTAACTTTTTTCAGTCTCTTCTACTCAAAGGTCACAACTTTTGATTGAAAGTCTCTATTCGAGCTGTGAACCTTAAGGTCAGCAGTTAGAAACTACCAGGTGTTCCACAGGAGAAAGATGAGGCTTTCTGCTCTCGTAAAGATTTACAGCCTCAGAAACCCTGTACAGGGTCACTATGGGTCGGAACCAACTCGACGGCACTTAAGAACAACATCAGCAATTCTAATTCATGAAGTCCTGGTGTGGCACTGTGGATTAATGTACCAGACTGCAAAGCCATTTGAACTGCAAGGTCAGCAGTTCAAGCTCACCAGCTGCTCCTCAGAAGCCCTATACAGGATTGCTGTGGGTCAGAAGGGGCTCGACAGCATTTAACATTCTAATCACAACAGAGTGTCCATTTTTCATCTTATATCTCCCTTGGTTCAGCAAAACTACAATATCAGTTCAAATATTCATGCCATTGTTTTCAATCTCATCTTTATTTCTGATCCCTAGTAATGCCCTTGGAGTCCTGGCATGACACCGGATCAAAAGGTCAGTTAGAACTGCAAAGTCAGTGGTTCAAACCCACCATCTGCTCCTAGGTAACCCTTTATCAGGTAACTGTGGCACTTAACAACAACTACAAGTAATTCCCTTATTTCCTTTCAAGCTCAGCATGGAAACAAAATAGTATACTTTATTTAGTATTTCTAAGTGTTTCTGATTTAGATTCAGTCAGTCTGCTAGAATTAGAAGTCAAAAATAGCTCATTTTCTATAGGAAAAAAAGCAATTTATATCACAGTTAAATCTTTGTAATTTAACGATTATGTGATTTCTCCATTCAAACTTATTTTATCCAAAACTAATCTTTTCTTCTTAGTCCCAGTCTTAGGAAACTGCAAGGAAGAAAATGCACCTAAGGCCCATATTTAGTCCAGAGCTCCTGGTAGAACCGTTACACTGCACTTCAATCGATCCAAAAAAAATCTTTCCATTTCCTGAAGCTCCCTCGGTAGCCCTTCCAGACACCTTTTCCTAGAATTTCTAAGAACAGATCACATTCCGTATAAGTTTTCTCTGCTTACTCTCAACAAACTTCATCAGCTTTTCTTCTTTCTCTCTATTCATTCAATAAAAATTGTCAAGTTCCAGGCATACTCCAAATACTCTTTTGCTAAAAACAAAACAAGGCCCTCATCACATAGACTTTGAATTCTAGTACTGGAAGATGACTAAAAATATTTAAGCTGAATAATGTGAAATTTGAAAAAAAAATGACAATTTCATCTGATTGAATGCAATATGGCATAACAGACAGTGAGTACACAGTGCTAAATTAAGATGAAAGGTGAAATGGGTGTAGAGTAGTGGGCAAGAGGGAGTGTGCTGTTTTAGATCGCTCGGACACAGAAGCTGAGCTGAAATAAGTGACTTTCAACAAAGACCAGAATGAAGTGAGGAAGTGAGGAAATATGCAATATGGATATCTAGCGGGAAATTACTTCAACTGAGAAAGAAGCATGTATAAAGGCCAGAGGAGGTAGTCAGTGGTGGTGATGGTTATGTGCCATGGACTTGGTTCCTACTTATAGCGACCCTGCATGGAGTTTCTGAGGCTGTAAATCATTACGGAAGCAGAACGCCTCATCTTTCTCCCATGGAAGGACTGGCAATTTCGAATTGCTTACCTTGAGGTTAGCAGCCCAACTCATAACCAGTACGCTATGTGGGGATGGCATATTCAAGGAAGAGTGATGAAACCCAATTGGAGTGAATGAGACTAAGACTATGGAAGTTGAGGTCAGAAAGCGGGCCAGAACCAGATCCAGTAATGTCATGTAGGTTGTGGTACCTAACTCTCCTAGTAAGATAGGAAGCCCTTGGAAAGTCTGGGCATTTTCAGTGGTGTGGAGTCTAGCCTGCAGGGGGCAGGGCGGACACAGGGAGTTTGCCAGAAGCCTAAGGCATTTGCCCAGGGAGAGTCCATGCTAATTTAGACACAGGTGGTAGCAGAGGAAGTGGTGATTAAAAGTTAGATCCTTATGGTTTTTTTCATGATCCTTTTAATCTACCTTTTCTGAAGCATATTTGTCTCAGCCTCAGCTGTGTCTGATCCTCACACAAGAATCGTTTCAACCTCTCATTTCCTAACTTTGGCTAATCCTGGTGTCAAACTCTTTTTGCCTGACTGCTGTCTGATCCCAATCAGAAACTTCCAAATCATTCTAAATTCAGCACCCCCAAATCCAGAGTTACATGCCCCAAATTCTGAGAAATCTGCATTACCCATCTGTCCCTAATCACTCTCCGAAGGACAAGGAAAGCAGCATACCTGATGAAGGAGGTATTGTAGTTCCCTAGGCAAGGAACACAGGCAAAGAACAAGTATGTGGTTTCCAGTGGCCACACTGCAGTTCGCTCTTCTGAAACACTGCAACTGAAGGGCAGGCCGGACCTGAGTCACAGCAGGAAAGGGCTGTCTGTGGCCCACTATGATGCAAGGTAACTCTGGTGAGGAAGAAAGCTCCTAATCCTGTCCCAGCAGTGGGGCCCCTTCTCAGATGTCTCTAAGCTTTGCCACTCCCCAAAGAGGAAGTTGTCTCAGGGAGTTCCAGTCTTTTAGGGAGAGCTGAGTGCAGCTTAAAGACATGTCAATGCCCTTTAGCACAGACCAGCCTGTCCCACTCCCCTCTCATAAAGACTTAGGGAGAGATTTATTTTATTAAACAGTTAGGAGAAAGTAAAAAGTAACTAGCTAAGCAAAGTCAACAGCAAGTCACTATGGCATGTCTCAAAGTGCAATGAGCCATTCAAGAGCAAAACATAAAAATGCTTATAAAATACAGTTGGTCCCAGAAGACCACAAGTCATGTCAAAATCACTTAGCAACATCTGTTGAAAAATATCCTAAATTTGTATTTTGCAAGCACTATGCAAAACATACTGTAAAGGAGAAGATACGATAGAAGTTTCACTAAAATTACCATTCTACTATGGGAGCTTATACACTTAAATTTCAATGGCACAAAGCCAACATAGGGTTGCAGATATAGTATTAAAAGGAACATTCTAAAAGAAGCTTCCAAAATCACATTTTTTTCAAAAAAAACAACTTCATTTGCAACATAAATGGAAAGGAGAAAATGGGAATAAAAATAAGTATATTTTAAAATTTTATCTATTATACTTCATTAATTGTTGTTTCCTTGTCCTCTTTTAAATACAGCAGAAACCACAAGACTTAGTCTTACTATTACAGAAAGTTAAGAAATGATGATACTTCAGACTACGAAGGCTCAAGTAGGACCCTAATTCAATCTTCTAATGATAACATTCATGATGCCACATCACATGAGAGAATTTCAAATGATTATCACAAAGTTCATGGATATGACCTTTCCTTAAGTTTAATTGTTGTCCACTGATTTTCTCTTAAGGATGATGGAAACATTCAGAAATACAATCTAGTGATAGTTACACAGTGTCATGAACACAATTAATGTCACGGATATACATGCAAAAGTTTTAGATGTGACAAATGTTCTGTTGGTGTATCTATATCTATCTATCTATCTATCTATCTATCTATCTATCTATTAATCTATACTTATTGTTAAGTGCCATCAAGTTGGTTCCAACTCAGAGACTATGTAAAGGGTTTCCAATGAGATGTTGTTGTTGTCAGGTGCCATCGAGTCGGAACCGACTCATAGCGACACCCTGCACAGCAGAATGAAACAATGTCCAATCCTGGGCCAACCTCACTACCGCTGCCACACTTGATGCCATCAATGATGCCACCTGGCTGATTCATCTCATTGGAGGTCTTCCTCTTTTTCTCTGACCCTCCATCTTACCCAACATGACATCCTTCTCCAGGTACTGTTCTCTCCTGACAATGAGAGATGAAGCTTAGCCATCCTGGCCTCCAAGGATCACTCTGGCTGCACTTCTTCCAAAATAGATCTGTTGGTTATTTTGGCAGCCCATGGTATTCTCAGTTTTCTCCTCCAATGCCGTAACTCAAAAAGCATCAATTCTTCTACGGTCTTCTTTATTCACTGTTCAGCTTTTGCATCCATATGAGGTTATTGAAAATACCATGGTTTGGGTCAGGCACACCTTAGTCCTCAAGCTGACATCTCTGCTCTTCAATACTTTAAAAAGTTCCTGTGCCCAATACATTACGTCATCTGATCTCTTGACTGCTGCTTCCAAGAGTGTCGATAGTTGATCCAAGAAGAATGAAGTCCTTGACAACTTCAATCTTTTCTCCAATGAAAAGAATGTTATTTACTGGTCCAGTGGTGAAGATTTTTGTTGTTCTGACATTGAGATACAACCCATACAAAAGGCTATGTTCTTTGATCTTCATCAGTAAATGTTTCAAGTCTTCTTCACTTTCAGCAAGCAAGGTTGTACCATCTGCATATCACAGGTTGTTAATGAGTCTTCCTCCAATCCTGACACCACGTTTTTCTTCACAGAACCCAGCTCATATTATTTGCTCAGCATACAGGTTGAATAAGTATGGTGAAAGAACACAACCTTGTTGCACACCTTTCCCAATTTTAAAACATTCAGTGTTCCCATGCTCTGTGCGAACAACTGTTTCTTGGTCCAGGTACAGATTTCTCAGAAGTACAATTAAGTG
>NW_006408878.1:1955452-1959000 GCF_000296735.1 Chrysochloris asiatica
TAACAACAACAACATGGATCGGAATTGACTTGATGGCACTTAACAACAACAAGAAAAGGTGTTTGGGAATAAAGGCTTCCAAAATCCAGCCACTGAAAATAGTATGGAGCACAGTTCCACTCTGATATACACTGTATCACTGTGGATCGTGGATCAGACTCAACTTGTTAGCAACTGGCTTTTAAATTTGCAAAGAATTCTCCAGAAAGCTAAAACCTTCTTCCTCTGCTGTCTCTCCCATTGGCAAACATGTTATTTTCTATTCTAAACTACTACCAGAACTCAGTGGATACGTACAATATCAAAATCACATAGTCATCACACCTTAAGAATGATTAATCAAACATCACCAACAACCTGCCCTTTGCTTTTATAGTTTAAATACTTCAAGCATACCTTCCTCATAGATTTGAAAGCATCTTGAAAGAAAAAAGTTAAAAAATAAAATGTTCAAAAAGATTAAGGGCAAGAAGAAAAATTATTAGGACCAATTTCACTTCATAAAAGCTTATTTTGTGGTTTCATTTAGAGTAAGAAATCAATAATTCTAAACACTAATATCATCCAAAGAACTGGTATGGTGTTCTAGGATAAGCACAGGACCACAAGGTTGGTTTTAACCACGAGGTTGGTGGTTCAAACTCAGCATTCACTGCTTGGAAACCTCATATAGGGTCACTATGAATCAGAATCAACACAACATCACTAGGCAACAACAAATATCCCCCAGGTTCCAAGAAATGTGCTCACAATTCAAATCTTGTCAGTGTTTCAGAATACAGGGTAGTCAGACAACTACGTTTTTTAGATACTATTGCATAAAAAACATTCTACTATAAAGGAAATAGAATTGATTCTCTCCTCAAGGAAAAAAAATCATACCAAGAAGACTTAGCAGGTAGTTTTTTCTTGACTGTGTGAGCTGACATAGAGTGGAGGAGACAGAATGTGAAGGAGAGACATGAAAAGGTAGTGGTAGTGGTTATGTGCCGTGGAGTCAGTTCCGACTCATAGTGACCCTGTACAGGGTTTCTGAGGCTATAAATCTTTACGGGAGCAGAAAGCCTTATCTTCCTCCTGCAGAACGGCTGGTAGTTTCGAACTGCTGACCTTGAGGTAAGCAGCCCGATTCGTAACCACTACACTACCAGAGCTCCTTAATGAAGAGGTAGGTAAGAAAAATATATGCTGGCAAAAACAGAAGTGGGGCTTTCTTCTTGGGGAATATATGATGGCAAGCATACTGAGGTAGAAACAGGAAAGTTGGTTTAAAAATTGCTTAACAAGATTGTTGTTAAGTGAGGTTGACTTGGTTCCAACTCATAGAGACCCTATAAAGGGTTTCCAATGAATGGTTGTTGAGTTCCAATAGCCAACCTTGTGGTTAGCAGTCCGGGGCTTATCACACCAGGACTCCATGACAAGATTGGAGCATCTTAAGAATCACTCAGTAAAGACGTCCAAGGAGAATTTGGATTTAATGCCACAAGTGATGAGGACACACTGAAGTGTCTTAAGAAGAAAAATTACAAAACAGAAAACAATCTCTGAGGAAGATTCTTCTATCCTCAAATCATTTTCACTCATTATTAACTATCCCTCACAAAACCTTTGCTAGGGAGGTGAAGGAGTTATTGTCCCCATTGTTCTAGGATAATTTTGGGGACTAACAATACTTGAACAATTCTTGAATATTCCATGTATGATCGAAAAAAAAAAAAAGAAAGAAAAAAAAGTATTAAAAAATACAATCTATGGGCTTTGATGCAGCTTTTGAAGCTTCTGTCCTGTTTTAAATGAAGTCCTTAGCTTATGGCGTGTCCACGGCATTTAGCATTCAGTTCCCTGATAAAATGACAAGAGACTGAAATAGACTGCGGAGATCTTACATTAACTTTTGTCACACCCAGTAGTTTGAGGACTGAAAGTCTTGCTGCTAACAGATGCTGACGGAAGTCAGCAACAACTCAAACAAAATGGACATTTCTCTGTCAAGAGGGGCCCCTTACCTCTGTGGAGTGCCTCAAGCAATCCCAGCTGCAGAGGATGTGGATTGCCAAGTATAGACACAATCTGTCCCCTCTCCTAAAATGAGGTTGATTCTCATTATTCTTAAGGAGTCACACACAAGCTGTTGGCAATTTGCTCAAGTGAAGAGGAAACCATATTGAGTATTTGCGACACTTCAGAGCTCAGAGAGCAGCCCACTCTGACTGTACCCACAGCCCCAACTTGCCAGAAGTTTCTGGACTCATCTAATAATAGTTTAGACAAAGGGATAAATGACAGCTGTCACACATCCCTCCTGAAGCAGACCTTGCTGTTGCAATTCTGAACTAACGGAAAGAGGGGACAGTTTAGTAACTCAGCTCCCTCCTTATGTTGACTTACAGAACACTCTACAATGCAGCCTGCACCAGCTGCCACAGCTGATGATGCCATGCCACTTCCCACATTCTCCCCGGGCCTCAACTACAGCAGGGCTATGTGACTATGCTTGTAGAAAGTAGCATGCTTGATGGAATGAAGCCTTCACACAGTTTAATAAGGAAAAGAATAAACAAGAGCATAGATAGACAATGCACAAAAGAATTAAAATAAACAAACATATGGACAAATGTTTAACTTCTGTCAAAAGACCAAAAAAAAAAAACCTTCAAAAGTTAAGCAAAATAAGAAGCCATTTCTTCCATTAAAATAAAGCAATATTTTAGAAATTAAAGAAAGTGTTGCTGGTAAAGCTGCAGTGACTTTAAAATGCTCATACACAGTTAAGAAAAACAAATGTTAACACCACCTTTTGAGAAACATTTTATTATATGGCACAAGATACTTTGAAACTATTTAAATGGAAAACAAAGAAAAATACTCATTTCAAAGATGCTTACCCAGGCCTTTTAAATAACAAAGTATATCTTTGAAAACCACAGAAAAAGCAAAGTAAGGAAACATAATAATACTAAAATGATTAAGACAACCATGGTACTGGTCTCAGGGACACCAAGGTCAATTGGTATAACATAGTGCACAAGCACAGTGTTCTACATTCTGCTCTGTGGTCTTAACAGCTTGTGAGCCGCCATCTAAGGATGTAACTATTGGTCTCTCTGTGTCCAGAGGAAAGAACAATGAAGAAAACCGAAAATACATGAAAGCAATGAGTCCAATGGACTAGTGGACCACATGACCTTGACACCAGAAGAATTAGATGCTGTTCAGGTACCACTACCAACTGCTCTGAAAAGGATCCAATTAGAAGGTCCTGGTTAAAGTGGGAGAAAAATATGGAAGGAAACAGGTCAGAGACTGAGAAACACCGAGACTCTCATTCTTAGTCACTCTTCAGGTCTGGAATGAACTTACTTTCAGAGCTCAATTTCCAGCTAAATAATAGAAAGGTCTAAAAGGAGAGCAATAACACTAGGGAGTTACTCACACTTTAGAATAATCAACCATTTTAAAATCAAAAGGGCAGGATTTACCTCAGGACAAAGATCAGAGAGGTTAGGAAAGAAAGAATGCAACAGGGACGAAGTAAGAAAAGTGAT
>NW_006408878.1:1959540-1967284 GCF_000296735.1 Chrysochloris asiatica
TGTTGTTAAGTGCCGTCGAGTCGGTTCCGACCCATAGCGACCCTTTACAGGGTTTCCGAGGGTGTAAATCCTTACGGGAGTAGAAAGCATCATCTTTCTCCCGCAGAGCGGCTGGTAGCTTCGAACCGCTGACCTTAAGGTTCGCAGCCCGATTTGTAACCACTACACTACCAGAGCTCCTTAAAACTTAAATTAGTTTCTACTAAATATAAGCTGCTCTATGGAAGAAAGACGAGGCTTTCTGCTTCTTTAAAAATGTACAGCCTTGGAAACCCTATACAGGGTCTCTATGAGTGTGGGCCGACTCCAAGGCACATAATCACTAACAATCACCACTAAAGCTCAGAGTCCTGGTATGGTGCTGTGGATTAATGCGCTGGAGTACAAAGTCAGCTTGGACCTCAAGGCTGGTGGTTCAAGCTCACCAGCTGATCCTCGGAAACCCTATCTATAGAGGATCGCTAAGGGTCAGAACTGACTCGAGGGCACTTAACAACAACAAATATAAGCTCATCACATTTAGTGTCTTTAACTTTAAATACTAAGTTGGAAAACGCTCTGAAACACCATATTTATCTATTTTCACCAGATACTTACTGAGTTCTAGAATCAAAATACAAAACACTAGGTATCAGAGGGGAAAAAAGTATAATCAAGATATATTTCATGTTCTCCAGAAAAGTTATAAGAAATGAAACTAGGTAATACAATGGCAAAATAGAAAACTAATCTTCAGTTAAATTTAATAAACTGAATTTATAAATGCATAGTAGCATTGTACAAGGTAAAAGTTAAAGTGATCTCATGGATTTTGTTTCTTCCTTATGGATTGGAAATCTGGATAAACTTGCCCAATTAATATTTCTCTGGCAGCATACACATATGACAGACTCAAGGACTAGGAAAATTTATGTAGACCGAGGAAAGAAGCCAGTAAAAACTGCCTACAACACTCTACTTTGCCCTCCTCCAACCTACTTGTGGCTTACATTATCTTTATAATCATAGGAAACTAGTTTCATAAATTGCTCATCTTAGATATCGCTTCAACTACACAGTTCCCCCTTTTCAAAAATTCACTCTATTATTAACACTGTGAGAGCAAGCTAAAAACATTTCAATGCAGTAGCTTCCATTCATGGACAGTTTGGTTCAATCAAACATATTTATTTAGTATCTTCTCAGTGTCAAGTGCTGGACTATACCAACAGTAAGCAAAGAACACTTTCCTCTAAGAGCTCAGGATGCAAAACAGAGAGTGAGACTAAGGAATCAATAAACTATTACCCACCACTGGAAGCACTGAGCTCTCTCCTAGTAGCTTCACTACTTTTCTGGGGTGGTCACTAGGAGCAGAGAGTGGCTACTGCTTTTCCGACGCAACTGCTCACTGATGACTTTAAAGAGTGGATGGTGATGCAGTAGCATTTAAAGCAAACAAACAAAAAAAAAAAGAGTAACTTTGAAGATTTAAAGACTTGCAATGCACTTTTGCTATTATTCTTATTTTAGAAAGCTCAAATCTTTAGGTAAACAAACATGGTTAGTTTAATTAAATCTTGTGTTCCACTGAACATTTATTGGTATTCCACAACTTATGACATATTCAAGTTATGGCAAATTGTGTTTTTATTTTTTGTTTGTTTTTGGACATCATATCATTAGTATGAAGAGTCCTGGTGTGGCACTCTAGATTAATGCACTGAATGGCAAAGTCGGTTTGAAATGCAAGGTCAGCATTACAAACTCACCAGAAGCTTCTCAGAAACCCTATACAGGGTCACTATGGGTTGGAAGCAACTCAACAGCACTCAACAACAACAACAATCGTTAGTATGAGAAGCTGGACTGTATGAAGAAGAACATGGCATAAAGATTGCAGAAGGCTCATTAGCAACCTGTAATAACAAAAAGATACAGCCTTGCTTGCTGAAAGTGAAGAGGAGTTGATATACTTATAGATTAAACACTATAGCCTTCAGTATAGATTACATCTGAAAAAATAAATACTCACAACTGGATCAACAAATAACATCATGGTAAACTCAGAAAAGAAGTTGTGAAGGATTTCATTTTATTTCGATCCACAATCAAGGCACATGGAAGCAGCAGTCAAAAAATCAAGTAATTTATTGCATTACAAAAATCAGCTGCAAAAGACCCCTTTAAAGTGTTAAAAAGCAAAGATGTCAGTTTGAGAACTAACGTGCACCTGACTCAAGTCATGGTGTTTTTTCAATAGCCTGATATGGATGTGAAAGCTGGACAATGAATAAGAAACACTGCGAATGAATCGATGCATTTGAATTGTGGTGTTGGTGAAAAATACTGAAAGTACCACAGACTGCCATAAGAACAAACAAATCTATCTTGGAAGAAGTACAGCCAGAATGTACCTTGGAAGTGAGAATTGCAAAACTTCAACTCATGTATTTTGGACATATTGTCAGGGGGACCCATCCCTGGAAAAGTACATGATGCTTGGTAAAATGGAGGGTTGGACAAAAAATAAAGCCTCCCAATGAGATGGATTGACATAGAAGCTGCAAGAGAGCAATAATTGTAGGAAAGCACAGGTCTAGACAGTGTTTCATTGTCTTGTATATACAGTTGCTACAGTCAGAGCCAACTTGATGTCACCTAACAACAACATCTTTGATAATATGTATTACATAAAATGTTGCAGCATGTAATTTGTTGATGATAGCATACTCTGAAGTTCATTCTCAAATGTTCGTATGCAATGTTTCCAATTCCTAAAGACAAATAAAGGTCAGATTTATAAAGATACCACTAATCAAGGAGTCCTGGTGTGGTGATGTGGGTAAATGTGCTGGACTGCCAAGTCTGAACCACAAGGTCGGGGGTTCAAACTCACCATCCACTCCTCAGAAACCCTCTACAGGGTTTCTATGAATTGGAACCAACTTGACAGCACTTGACAATGACAAAGTCATACTGGTACTTGTGAAAGAAGCAGGGTTGGAGCCAAGGAGTCTGACCCATTCCAGTACCAATTCTATGACCTATAGGTCACAGGATCGATGGTACAAACTGTTAACATGCTCAGCTGTAGTCAAAATGCTGGGAGTTCCCAGAAGAAAGCCCTGGTGATTTACTGCAGAAAAGTCAGCCATTGAAACCCCTACAGAGTACAGTTCTACTCTGGCACACATGGAAGCACTGTGGGTTAGAATTGATTCAACAGCAATTGGTATAGTAAAGGTCATGTTGTTGTATGCTATCAAGTCATTCCCAACTCCCAGTGACCCGATGGGACAGAGTAGAACTACCTCACTGAGTTTCCTAAGCTGAAATCTTTATAAGAGCAAATGCCTATGTCTTTTCTCCTGTGGCACTGTAAGTGGGTTTGAACTGCTGAACTTTTGGTTAACAGGTTTCTACAGACATCTTAGTTATATATTTTTTAAACAAAAATATCATGCATTTTGGATATTGACATGCAGAACACAAGATAATTTTAACATAGAACAGGGAAAGACCAGCAATGTATGTTGTTGTTGTTAGGTGCCATCGAGTTGTTACTGACTCATAGCAACCCTATGCACAACAGAAGGAAACATTGCCCAATCCTGGGCCAACCTCACAATTGTTGCCACACTTGAGCCCATTGATGCTGCCACTTTGCCAATCCATCTCGCTGGGGGTCTTCCTCTTTTTCTCTGACCTTACCAAACATGCTATCCTTCTCTAGTGACTGGTCCCCCCTGAAAATATGCCCAAAGTATGAGAGACAAAGTTTGGCCATCCTGGCCTCCAAGGAGCACTCTGGCTGCACTTCTTCCAACACAGATCTGTTGCTTCTTTTGGAAGCCCATAGCACTTCAATATTCTTGTACATTCCATGTACTGATTATTAATGGATGTTTACAGCTGCTTCTCTTCATTTTGAGTTGTGCCCCATCAGCAAATGAAGGTCCCGCGGGTCTTACTCCCACTGGCTTTACTCCATGGTCAACTCTATTATGAAGAGGCAGCGCTTCCCCAGTCGCATTTTGAGTGCCTTCCAACCTGAGGGGATCATTTTCCGGCGCTATATCTGTGAGTGTTTCTCTGCTATTCATAAGGTTTTCAGTGACTAAGTATTCAGAAATAGTTCACCACTCCTTCTTACTAGTCTGTCTCCGTCTGGAAGCTCATCTGAAACCTGTCCACCATGGATGACCCTGCTGGTATTTAAAATACTGGTGGCATAGTTTCCAGAATCACAGCAACTCACAAGCCACCACAGTATGACAAACTGACAGATGAGTGGTGGATAAAATTGGCCAAAAATGTAAAACTCTTAATTGAACATGAGTCAACCACACAACATGAGTTTACTACAGGCAAGTCTGTGTTCTCAATCTGGAGGAGCGAAGACTTAAACACGTCACACCGTGAAGGTATGGCATTGGTTGCTCTTTAGGGCAAGGCTGGTCTCTAGATACCTATCCCTCTGTTCAAGTGTCCTACACAGTGACTTTACATGGATGCAACCCTGTTTACACAAAGATGATTACCTCTGTGGAGAGACAAAGAAAAAGAAATTGACGAAACAGAATCCTTCTCTAAAAATCATCTAGCTTCACAATGAGTTCCTGAGGGAACATGTGTCCTCTACATTGGAAGTTTCCTTACAAAACAGGATAGATTATTATCCACTGGGAAAGGGATAAGAACAGTCTTGCCTAAAGGAAAAGAGACAGACTAGATCAATTTTGAAGTCACTGTCAACCTTTTGAGACAGCCTCTGAGTCAGAGACTGACCATCCTGTCAGTATTCCATGCAGAGCCTCAGCTTCACATTCTTTGTCTTGCCTTTTCACTATTTTAGTGTTTATTCATGTCTCTGTTTACCCTATGGGGACACATGAAGACCGATCACAAACTATTACATTGGATTTCTTGCTGGGGAAAAAAAAGGTTTTTGTGTTGTTGTTTTTAATATAATGTAGCAAAGGATAAAGGTAAAACATAGTTCCAAAATCTAACATGAATTATATGTGCATTTTCATTTCCCATTTTGGAACAAATAAAACAACTCTAAACATTGCACTGTTTTCACTGATGAAGTTATATTTGAGAAGGGTTGTGAATGTTCCAAATGTATATTTTCATATTTCCAAATTATATTTTCAAATACTCCAAAGCAGACTAGAGGAAAATCTGATTCCTTTCCTCTCCTATATCTTTCCTACCTCCTCTCTTTTTATAATTTACTGCTAAAAAGAAATCAGGTATGCTGTAGCTCTATGGATAAGGACTAGACTGCTAAGCACAGTGTTGGCAGTTGGAGCACCCCAGCCACTCCTCTGGAGAAAGAGGAGGCTTTCTGCTCCCATGACCATTTACATCCTCAGAAACTCTAAATAGGCTCCTTGTGAGTCAGGACTGATTCAACAGCACTTAACACCAACAACAAAAGAAATCATTCTGAGAAGGAACTAAAAGAGTTCCAACAGGAATTAAATTGACTAACTTTTATTCAACTTAAATGTAAATTAAAATAATAGAAAAAACAAGCCCAATGCTAAACTCCCTTTCATTTAAAACAAGGATGCTTATGATTTAGGTTTATCCTAATTAATTAGTACTGATGGTTTCTAGATTAGTGTTGCTCATCATGAAATAAGAAGCAGGTAGTCTGAGTTTAACACTTGCAATTTAAGGATAAATCTCAAGGTTTAAAGATTTAAAAAAAAAAAAAATCAATGTGTATCGACCATGGTTAAATCCTTCTGTAAGTACCTACTGAGCACAAAAACCTCTTAAATTTAGCACATAAGAGAAAATATAACGTCCTGGACCCCATGGATGCAAGAAACAGATTTAAAAAATAATGTATCTGTAGTTTGTTCTTCTTTTGAATTCACTCCCAACCCTGTATTCAACATCACATATTCACCAAAAGAAATGCAGTTTACTGTTTTCTCTTGGCAGTAATCACATCCTATAACTAGCTGACTGACAGACCATAGCTCAGAACTGTCATTCTAGTAGACAGATTTCCCCTCAAGTCTCTCCAGTCTCTTTACCAGTGTCCTACCTCATTGTAAGAAAGAAAGAGAAAAAAATAACAAGCATACTAAAGTCCATCTAATCGGTCAGTTTTACCCACAAAATATATTCTTTTTCTGGATTCATCAGTAACAGTTGAATTACTGTGCTGAAACAGGACACATGAAGTAATGCAACTGAAGAATAGTTAGCCAACTACACATGACTAGGTCTTCTTCCTCAAACACTGACAAGGAGGCCTGGTCTGGCAATGAAGGAAATTAGTTGTCAGTTAGGCTAAAAGATTTAGGACAATAAAAAAAACAACAAAAAAACGGGGCAGAGCAGCATAGTGGTTAAGAGGCAGGCTTTAGTCAGACGCACCCAAATTTCAGTCATGACAATGAAGCTTGGTTGATCCTTCTATGACCCTAACCAAGGTACCTCTGACCCTCAGTTACTTCCTGCGAAGTAAAGATAATAATACTTTCTCACATGCAAGTGCTTATTAAATAGTAACTATCATTATTAAGAAGGAGCTCTGGTAGAGTAGTGCTTACAAATAGGGCTACAAACCTTAAGGTCAGCAGTTCAAAACTACCACCTGTTCTGCGGGAGAAAGATGAGGCTTTCTGCTTCCGTAAAGATTTACAGCCTCAGTAACCCTGTACAGGGTCACTATGAGTCAGAACCTCCTCAACGTAGAATTGACTGTGATGATGCAAATGGAGTAAAGAGCATGGGAGAAAAGCCCACAGGACCTTCATTTGCTGATGGGGCACAACTCAAAATGAAGAGAAACAGCTGTAAACAACCATTGAAAATCAGAACCTGGAATGTACAAACTATGAATCTGGGAAAATTGGAAGTTGTTAAAAATGAAAAGGAATGCATAAACATCGATAACTTCTAAGGCATTAGTGAGCTGAAATGGACGGGTATTGGCCATTTTAAGTCTGACAACCACATGGTTTACTACGCTAGGAATGACAAATTGAAGAGGAATGGTGCTGCATTAATTGTCAAAAAGAACACATCCAGATGAGTCATGAGGTACAAGGCTGTCTGTGATAGGATAATATCCATGTGCCTACAGGGAAGCCTAGTTAATACCACTATTATTCAAATGTATGCACCAACCACTAAAGCCAGTGAGGATGAAATAGAAGAATTCTACCAACTTCTTCAATCTGAAATCGTTCAAACATGCAGTTCAAGAAGATAAAGCCAAATATTACAACAAAATGTGCAAAGGTCTAGAATCAGAAAACCAAAAATGAGGAACACGCTCAGCATTTCTCAAGCTGGGGAAACTGAAGAAAAAATTCAAGCCTCAACTTTCGTTATTGAAGGATTCTCTGGGCAAATTAATGAATGATGAAGAAAGTGTCAAGGGAAGATGGAAGGAATACACAGTCACAATACCAAAAGAAAATGGTTCATGTTCAACCATTTCAAGAGGTAGCATATGAACAAGAAACAATGATACTGAAGGAGGAAGTCCAAGGTGCATTGAAGCAATTGGCAAAGAACAAGGCACCAGGAATTGAAGGAATAAAAATTGAAATCTTTCAAGAAAGTGAGGCGGCAAGGGAGGCACTCACTCATCACTGCTAAGAAATTTGGAAGACAACTATCTGGCTGACTGATTGGAAGAGATCCGTATTTGTGCCCATTCCAAAGAGAGGTGACCCAACAGAATGCAGAAATCATTGGACAATCTCTTTGATATCCCATGCGAGTA
>NW_006408878.1:1968199-1974139 GCF_000296735.1 Chrysochloris asiatica
AGAATACTGAAAGTGCCATGGGCTGCCAAAAGAACCAATAGATCCATTTTGGAATAAGTGCAGCCAGAATGCTCCTTGGAGGCCAAGATGGCCAAACTTTGTCTCTCATTATTTGGACATATTGTCAGGAGGAACCAGTCATTGGAGAAGGATATCATGTTTGGTAAGGTGGAGACTCAGAGAAAAAGAGGAAAGTCCCCAATGAGATGGATTGGCCAAGTGGCAGCATCGATGGACTCAAGTGTGGCAACAGTAGTGAGGTTGGCTCAGGATCAGGCAGTGTTTCGTTCTGCTGTGCGTAAGGGTTGCTATAAGTCGGTACCGACTCGATGGCACCTAACAACAACAACAGCAACAACAACCCTGTAGGCAGAGGAAGGTTTTCCTGGTTTAACCTTGAAATATTATTCTCACTAGTACACAATAAGTTTAGGACTATTTTGAGTTTTTGATAGAGTTAAAGTCACATTATAAAACCAAAATTCCCCTTGTAAAATACAATGACATTGTACATTCATTTTTCAAAAGTAATTTCTGGTTTTTGACAACTAAATCATACAGAGGTATTTCCCATATGATAGGGTTTGGGATTGCACTGACTTTGATAATGAGAGGGGTCAGGATGGAAGAAAATCTTCCTTTTTTTCTCATTCTGAAAGATAAGCTAGGGATAATGGTAAGTGAAGAAAAATACGGTTGGAATCAAAAGTAGGTGTGCCTCAACGTTCTCATTTTTCTGTAGTTTGGGATAGTCCTTTTGGCTTTGTGCAATTTGGATGGGAATAGAGAAAGCACAGGAGAAAGTGTAGAACTAAAGCAACGGAACAGGAATCATGACAAATTATAAACAAACTGAAATCTTTATGATTGACAGCTTCTCTGGGGTCTTCCCCAGGGAGCCAATTAGTGCTGCTTGCTGAGGTGGGTTTGGTCACATAAAGCTCTGTGCTAACGCCCACCTGTGCAATATCTACTCCCATGAAGTAGCAAAGCCTCTGTTAATGAGGTTTAGGACCAATCATCCCAAGGAGGTAGCAATGCCAAGGATTCTGAAGCAGATGTCTGTTGTAGAATAACTGGCAGGAAACGCCTTTAAATTCTACTGTATTAAAGAATCACTTTATTGGAAACCAAGACATGTTTTAAGTGATGTGGATTATTCCTGTTTTTCTTTTTCTTTATTCCCTGTCACCAGAGGCAACCATGACTATGTGTCCCATGGTTCATCCTAATCCACTGTCCCTCCAAGTGCTGGGCCCAATGATTTCCACAAGTAGAACTGATGCCACAAATAACAAATTATAAATTCAGGGAGAGAACAACTGACAAGAATTAGTAATATCCCGAGAGTCATTGTGTCTTCAATAGCAGTGGGAGAGACAGTTAATCCGAGTTCTACAAAACAGTTTAAGCAGAGTTTAGAAACATCTGGGAAGCTGCCTGGGCAAATTGCTCTTGCAATAAAAAGTTTCACAGTGTTTTCATTGCTCCAAATAGATGGCTCGGGATGCCTTTTGAGCCCATTTAGTGTAACCTCAGACAAAATGACAGTTTTGTTATCTTGTCTACTTATGAACACTCACTCTTCTGGAAGTCCAAGTACCTGGCTACTACTACCAATCAAGCAGATAAGGTTGGAGTACTTTCTGATGCAATAAAGCTGGCAAACACAGATCTAGAAACAGCTGTCTGACCATTTTTTGCAAGTTGTTCAGCCATCTATGGTCTAACCTCTGCAGAGAGTCGTGAAACAAAATGCTCCTTTCACTGAACACAGGACTGTGCTTCTAAATACAGTACTCCCGGTGTGGAGCTGTAGGATCAGCACTGGACTGGAAACCACAAGGTCGGTGGTTCAAATCTACCAGCTGCTCCTCCGATACCCTATGCAGGGTCTCTATGAGTCAGAACTGATCAAACAGCATCACTTAACAAGAACAGTAGTAAGTACAGTATAGGGAAAGGGACTTTCTAAGGTACTCTGGAAAGAAAAGAAAATGCTTCAGAAGTCTCGATTTTGAGAGACAAAAATGAGCAGAATTAATTCAACGAGTTATGGTGGTGGTGTAGTGATTGTGTGCCATGGAGTCCGTTCTGACTCATCGACCTGTAGAGGATCCTAGACGGGAGCAGAAAGTCTCCTCATCTTTCTCCCACAGAGCAGTTGGTAGATTTGAACTGGTGACCTTTGGCTAGCAGCCCAAGTCATATCCCACTACACTTGCAGGGCTCCTTCAATGAGTGATACTACATGTAAAAAATAAAACAAAACAAAAAAACAACTGAAAAGTCTTAGGGCATTCTGAAAAGGAAGCAGAGATAAATGCAGGAAAGCCCCCCTTTCCTCCTCCCTCCCACCACCCTCAGAGGAAGTCAAACATGAGCTTAGTTTTTGAACTGTTGAGTCTTAGACTGGAGGAATGGAGAGGTGAGTAAGCATTCTGAGGCAAGGAGTTCACAAAATGTGAAGCCATAAAACAAAAGACCTATTGATCAAAATGATACTCAGATTCCCCTCGAGTTCAAATCTTCATAAAACTTATCAAAAGGAAATGAAAGGTAGAGTTCCTTAAATTTTGTTTAGGCCAAATTCTACCTAAAATGATTCTGTCTTCAGTGGTTGAGATAAGTGACCAATGAATGATTTAGCCTCAGAACAAACAGAATAGGGTTCTGGCTCCTTGGCCAACAGAGAACTCAAGAAAACGCAGTATCACTAGAATGAGACCCCCATTCTCTCTCTGGTGCAGGAAGCAACTTTTACCATGAACAAATTAAAATGGAAGAAGATAGCTCAGGTTAAATAATATATATTGAGAGAGACAGCTATAATATTCCTTTCAAGGTTATTGGACAAATGGGCTGGAAATGTCTCAGAAAGTGTGAAGCATAGTTGGTTGCCACATTAGACATCATTTGACAGTGCTCACATCAGCAAAGGACTTCTGGTGTGGCACTGTGGGTTAATACGCTGGATTGCAAAGTCAGTTTGAACAACAAGGTTGGCAGGTTCAATCTCAACAGTTGCTCCTTGGAAACCCTATACAGGGTTGCTATGGGTCAGAACCGACTCAAGAGCACTTAGCAACAACAACAACAACAACATCAGCAAAGTCACATCAATCTGACATTGAGCAGGTACATAACAGGAGTGTGGATTATGACTTTGGGATGATTCTTCCCTTTAGCTTCCCTGGAGCATGACTGTGAATGGAAGAGGTAAGAGAAATTAGAGGGGAACTGTGTATTCTGCTCCCACACATCATTCCATCTCAAGTTATGGGATGAGAAACCTCACAGCTGTGAAGACAGAACATTTAGTCTAAGTCCTACCCATAAAGGTCTAAAGGGGACTTAGAACTCATTCATATCTTTATTCAACAGGTACCAAATGCTAACTGCCAAGCATCACATGACTCATACCCTGTGCTATTTGTGGAGAACAGGGAGCTAAGCAAGTAACTGGGAAGTATAAATATAGCTGATGCAGGCTAGGACTGTAAACAAAACATACACAGTTGGTTCCGACTGCCTCTTCTTAACCCCATTGATGAGAAAGGGATTCCTGCCCTATAGTTATTTGTTGTTGTGTTGTTGTTAAGTACATTGAGTCAGTTCTGATTCATAGTAATTCTCTGTAAGATTTCCTGGAGCCTTGTGTAATGCTGTAGGAAAAGCACTGAGAGGCTAACCACAAGGTCTGCAGTTCAAACCCACCAGTCATTCCTGGGAAGCCCTACACAGGGTAGCTGTGACTCTGAACTGATTTAATGGAACTTAATGTAAGATTTCTGGTAGCGTAGTGGTTATGAATTGGGCTGTGAACTGCAAGGTCAGCAGTTCGAAACTACCAGCTGTTCTGCGGGAGAAAGATGAGGCTTTCTGCTCCCTTACAGATTTACAGCCTCGGAAACCCTGTACAGGGTCGCTATGAGTCGGAACCAGCTCCACAGCACATAACAACAACAACAATGTAAGGTTTCTAAAGAATGGTTTGTGGGTTTGAGCCACCGACCTTGCAGTTAGCAGTCCAGTGCTTACCCTACAGCACTACACCAGGACTAGGGTTATAGGATTGGCCAGACACACAAGACATGATACTGAACAGATGAGATTAAGAACAGTTTATTTGTCACATATTCACAGCCTGGGAGCAGAAGATACTGCCAGCCATGAAATGCCACAAGAGGTTTGTATTCAGGAAGACTGAACAAGCAAGGGCTATGTGAGGCAGGCTTTGTAGTAACAAGAGGATGAGATATCCCTGGTTGCCACAAAGCAGGTGACAGACATGCTTGAGTAATTTCATAGGCTGTCAAGAAGCTGAAGTCGCTACCAAGGGATAATCAGGCAATGTGAGTTGTCCCTGTGACAAGGAGGGTGTCTGGCTAGGATCCCTCTTCTATGGGAACAGAGGAGGGGAACCTGTGATTGGACCATTCAAGGTCCTCCCAGTTTTACCAGATAGTTTCTTTTATGTGTCATCTAGCATATGATTCTCAATGGTTTAACCAGCTACTATACTGATTGCTGTTTCATGATGAAATACACAAAATGATCTGATGCGATAAACCAATCAGTTGAAAGGAGGTGTCGTCTGTCTCCAACATATAAATGGCTATGATGGAAAATATCTTTTCTCTGTCTCTTTTGACCCTGTACTCTTCTCATTGCCTTACCTATATGTCTGCAGGGACATAATACTACCAAAGTCTCGGTCTGACATCTGACCTACAGATGTTGGACCTCCCAAACCTACAATTGTATGACTCAATCTCTTGACTCTTTCTATTTCTCTGTGTGTGTGCATCGTATCTTACATAGCACTGGGCTTGCTCCTCTAGAGAACTCAAACTAAGACATCAAACCAGCATGTGCTACCAAAATTAATTTCTGGCTTTATACCACGCCATAGGAGCACATAGTATAGTTCAAGGTCCAACTCTGGGATTAACTACAAATGGATCAAAAAGCCTTAGCTGGTGGGACTGTAGACTCTGAAAAACTCTGAAAAACTCTTTCAGCTGTTTCTTCCTACTTTACCACATGGCAAAACAGGGCAGACACAAACAAAGAGGCCGAGGATCTGTCAGATGGGTCTCATGTTTAACACCAACACCCCCACCTTCTCTAAACACTGCAATTGTTCTAGGAGCCATATTCCCTTTCTAAAATGTGTGCTAGATGGGGCAAGTGAGAGCACCCGTTCTGGCAACTGTATTCACTACAAAGCTAATAAAAACATAAAGCCTGCTTTTGTTACTGTGATAAGTAGAACAGAAGTTACAAAACTTCAGAGAACATTGGCCCCTTCCACGAGAGAGCAAACAACTTGGTAGAAGCTGTGAAACACAAAACAGAAACAGTGCTTTGTCTAACAGAGCATGCTGAAAAGTAGCAGAAAGCTGGAAGTAGGAAGCAAGATGAAACAGGAAGAAGGGAAAGATGTTCACTAGGGTTGGACTCACTAATGTCACTCAAACTAGAGGCCATTCCTATTCTAAATATAGTCTTGTTGTTGTTGTTGTTGTTGTTAGGTCCCATCGAGTCTGTACCAACCATTAGCGACCTTATGCACAGAAGAACAAAACACTGCACGATCCTGGGCCAACCTCACTACTGTTGCCACGCTGTAGTCCATTGATGCTGTCACTTGGCTAATCCATCTCGTTAGGGGTCTTCCTCTTTTTCTCTGACCCTCCACCTTACCAAACATGAGATCCTTCTCTAGTGACTGGTCCCTCCTGACAATATGTCCAAAGTATGAGAGACAAAGTTTGACCATCTTGGCCTCCAACTAGCACTCTGGCTGAACTTCTTCCAAAACGGATCTATTGGTTCTTTTGGCAGCCCATGGCACTTTTCAATATTCTCCTCCAACACCACAACTCAAATGCATCAATTCTTCTACGGTTTTCCTTATTCACTGTCCAGCTTTTG
>NW_006408878.1:1975393-2002065 GCF_000296735.1 Chrysochloris asiatica
CTTTGCACATTTTGTTGTAATATTTGGCTTTATCTTCTCAAGGTGATCTTTGATATTTTCTGTTCAGTTCTTGGACCTCCTCATTTATTCCATTTGCTTTAGCATCTCTACGCTGGAGAGTAAGTTTCAGTGTCTCTTCTGACATCCATTTTGACCTGTCCCTTCTTTCTTGTATTCTCAAAAACTTTTTGCTTTCTTCACGTATGATGTTCTTGAAGTCATCCCACAACTCTTACAGTCTTTGGTCTTTAGTGTTTAATGTATCAAATTTGTTTTTCAGATGATCTCTAAATTCAGGTGGGATATATTCAAGACCATATTTTGGCTCCTGTGGACTTGTTTTCACTTTCTTCAGCTTCAGTTTGAATTTGCATATGAGTAATTGATGTTCTGTTCCACAGTCTGCCCCTGGCCTTGTTTTGACTGATGATATGGAGCTTTTCCATCATTTCTTTCTGCAGATGTAGTCAATTTGATTTCTATGTATTCCATCTGGTGAGGTCTGTGCATACAGTCGTCTCTTATGTTGTCTAAAGAAGGTATTTGAAATGAACAAATCATTGATTTTGCAGAATTCTATGATGCATTCTCCAGCATCATTTCTATCACCAAGGCCATATTTTCCAACCTCCTCTTAGGTCCCAACCTTTGCATCCCAATCACCTGTAATGATCAACGCATGTTGATTGCATGTTTGATCAATTTCAGATTGAAGAAGTTGGTAGAATTCTTCTATTTAGAATATATTTTAAATATAGTTTTATTTTCAGTGAACTTAAGAGTGAGAGAGATCAACTGATTAGAGAAATTAAATCTCTTACAGAGAGAGCTAAGAGTTGGCTTCCCTACAACAAAATATTAGAAAGTTCCATAAGGGCAGAGATTTGAGAAGCATCGAAAATAAGATATGGAATCAGAATATCTTTTCAACAAATCTTTATAAAGAAGGAAACTCTGAAGTTCCAAAATCTAGTAATATAAAATTTTTGTATAACAAAAAAGTCTACCTCCACAATAAAAGAATTCTTTTTTAAAAATGCCAAAAAATTAAAACGAAAGCAAAACACCAAAAATTGACTCACTATTGAGTTGATTCCAATTCATTGTAGCCCATGAGTGTGAAAGGAGAGCCATGCTCTATATAGTTGTCTGTGTTTGATTATTTGGAAGTAGATCACTGGGCCTGACTCTGTGGCACCATGGGGTGGACTTGAACCTCTGACCTTCTAGTTAACAATTTGTACCATCCAGGGATTTCAAAAGAGTACTAACTGATGTCTTTCTAATTTGTTCATCTCTCTGTCTTTGTAGGTTTCCCATCAAATTGAGGCCTCTTCACTCTTGGGCAGCATGTGCCCTGAGGATGTGTACAGGTGATATGGGAGGGGCAGGACAGCAGATAAAAGTCACAGTCCTGAGTCAGCACTGCTCCCTGAGTTCTGACTTTGTCCACACACGAGTCTGCACACTGCATGTGGCAGTCTTCATTCACTTAGGTGCATACACAACCTGACTCATTAACTGAAAAAGGTCATTTCAAACTGGTAGCAGGAAGACATCTGAAAGTCACACCCAACTTCTTGCTTTCTTAGGTCTTTAGTGAAATTGTACTCCTGGTGTAGCACTATGGGATCAGCACTGGAATGTGAACCACAAGGTCAGCGGTTCAAAGTCACCAGCTGCTCCTCAGAAGCCCTATACAGCATCACCATGAGTCCGAAGCTACTCGATGGCACTTAACAATATCAATAGTGAAGTGGAAGTAGAAAATCAGCAGGTACATTTCCTCCCACATCACATGCTTAGACATAAAACATTAACTGTGTTCTTTTGGCTACCACACAGCCCAAATGATAATGTTTCATGACTTTTCCTTTACAACAGGCCTCAAAAAGAAAACAAACCACTGCCATCAGGCAGATTCTGACTCATAGTGACCCTATATAGGGTTGCCAAAACAGTAAATCTTTTCAGAAGCAGACGGCCGCATCTTTCTCCCTCAGAGTGACTGATGAGTTTAAACCATCGTCCTTGCAGTTAGCAGCCCAACACCTAACCCACTGTGCCACCAGGGCTCCTTAGACCAGACCTAGAGGACTGACAAAAAGAACAAAACAAACAATAGACGGACGTGATCACCATCCCTTATGGTTTCTGCCCAGAATCTCAGGGACTACATTGCTCGTTTTTACTGCTTTTCTATTTAGGCAAATTATATTAAAATGATAACTTGTTGTTGTTAAAATGATAACTACAGTACATGAAATAAACTATGTCCCAGAATGGAGCATTATGAAAATAATCACAGATAGACAACTAAATAAGGACATAAAATTATACAAATATTTTTATTGCAACTACCTGGTGTGACATTATAGCGTCAGACTGCTAACCATTAACGTCGGTGGTTCAAACCCACCAGCTGCTCCTCAGAAACACTATACTGAGTCAATATGAGTCAAAACAAACTCAAAGACACTAAACAAAAACAACAATATTAGAAATAGGCTTGTTGTTGTTGTTGTTGTTAAGTGCCGTCGAGTCGGTTCCGACCCATAGCGACCCTGTACAGGGTTTCCGAGGGTGTAAATCCTTACGGGAGTAGAAAGCCTCATCTTTCTCCCGCGGAGCGGCTGATAGTTTCGAACCGCTGACCTTAAGGTTCACAGCCCGATTCGTAACCACTACGCTACCAGAGCTCCTTAGAAATAGGCTTAGGACAGAGGAAAACATTTATCAGGGACTGTTATTATTTACCAGGTTCTACAAGTGGAGTCCTTGTGTGGTGCTGGTGGATAAGCATTGGACTGTTAACCATAGGTTGGTGGTTCAAACCCACCAGCCACTCCTTGAAAACCCTATACAGGGTCACTATGAGTCAGAATCAACTAGATGGCACTTAGCAACAACATCAACAACAATACATGTGGTTGTGGAGTCCTGGTATGGCGATGTAGGATAAACTCTGGATTGTTAACCTCAAGGTCAGCAGTTCAAACCCACCAACTGTTCTTCAGAAGTCCTACAAGGTTGCTCTGAATCAGAAATGACTCAACAGCACACAATAAATAGTTATAGTGTTGGGGTTGAGGTAAAGGTAAAGCTATTAAGTGTGTGCATTGGGGGTGGTGTTCAATCTTTCTGTACTTTGTAATTTTTATTAATTAGACTCTAATAATAGTTTCCAAAACACACACATAGATATAAACGACAACAAGAACATTCCAAAACAATACGCCACTGTATAAGCTATTTGTGAGAGAGAGAAAAGTGCTTGCATTAGAGGCAGACACACAGCCAATTCAGTCATTTACTCAGCATCCATTCATGGGCAAAACATTTAACCTTTGGGCCTCAGTTTCCTCAACTGTAAAAGCAAGGAAAACATCACCTAACCTATAATGTTTTCCTGGGATTTAAATGCTATAATGTCTGTTAAAGTACCTCACCCTATACTGTAATTGTTGTTGTGAAGTGCCGTTGAGTAGATTCTGACCTATAGAGACCCTGTATAGGGTTTCTGAGGAGCAGCTGGTAGATTTGAACCACTGACCTTGAGGTTAACAGCCCAGTGCTGATCCTACAGTGAGTGCCACATCAGGAGTATTGTAGTTGCAAGAACACAAATATGTTCACTTTTGTGTTCAGTGAAAGGAACATTTTGTTTCATACTCTGCAGAGATTAGACATTAGATGGCTTAGCAACTTGCAAAAAATGATCAGACAGCTGTTTCTAGAGCTGTGTTTGCCAGCTTTATTGAAGCAAAAATAATAATAATAATACTCCAACCTTATCTGCAAAATCTGTGGTGTGTATCACAATTAATCAGCACCCTGCGGTATTTTCTGACAAAGGGCAATTCTCCCTCATTCTCAGTTGAAATGTGTTGCTCTTACTGGTGGTGGTTTCCCTATTTATTGCCTAATTTGAGGCTGTGACAAAACAGAACTGCCTAAAGCCATGGAAAGGGGACGTTCTGAACGGCAGATGCTGAACTGGAACATGAAAAGAGAGCCCTCCATTCCTGACGGCATTATCACAGTCATGGTTATTTAAACTAAACTGCCAGGCAACACAAGATACAAACATTCTTAAAACAAAAGTCTCTATCACCTCCACTTCTGCACACAATAAAACAATAAATGACCAGGAAAAGGTTTAAGAAAGTAATTATTGCAAAATTCAGTACTGTCAGACACGTATTACATTTACATGCTTCTAGAAGGCACCATGGAAGCTCAGCAGCTCTGTAGGATAAGCACTGGAATGAGAATCACAAAGTCGAAGGTTCAAGCACACCAGCTGCTCCATGGAAGAAAGATGAGGCTTTCAACTTCTGAAAAGATGTGCAGCCTTGGATGCCCTATATAGGGTTGCTATGAGTCAGATCCAACTCAAAGATACTGAACAACAAAAACAGACATCACCATGGACTTAAAAGCCATTCCTCTTCATCTCTCTAATAAAACTTTGTTTCATTGTAAACGGAGCTTTGGGGCCACTTTCAAGAATAGCACTCAGTCCCTACTCACGCGGTTCCAACACATGAGTGAAGGGGAACCTCTTAAGCTGTGCTCTGGTGCCTCTCAGGTCAGCAATTTACAGAGGGCCCATAAAGAGGTATCATGGAAGCGTAGCGGGATACACACTGGGCTGCTAATTGTAAAGTCTGACATTTGAATCCACTAGCTGCTCCACAGAAGAAAGATGAGCTTTCTGGTCTCATAAAGATTTACAGCTAGATTCAAATCAGCAAAACACAGCAACAGTGGGAACAGCAGAAGAAAGGAGGGATAACTGCAGTGTGATCTTCAGTCTTCGGAACAGCCTTGTTTCAGGGCAACAGCTAGGAACTCTATACCCTGGATCTGCTCCAATCATAGGTAGGAAAGCTGGCAAATCACCTACATCCTTCATCATCTCCTAGAAATATGGTGTGGCACTGCAGAATAAAGCACTGGACAACAAGGTCAGTTTGAACCACAAGGTTGGTGAATCGAACCAATGAGCCGCTTCTCAGAAACCCTAAAAAGGGCAACAAGGGGTGGAAACGAACCCACGGCACATAACAACAACATTAAAGTTCTAACCTAAGGTCTAAAATCTTGCTAAAATTGTATGATCATGTTTGTATCTATAGACAGATATCCATTCTTCTGAGAAAAGCTCCGTATCATTCATAAGATCCTTAAAGAGACCCATGGGCCCAAAATTGTTGTAAACAACTAAATTAAATAATTAATAAGCTCTCTTCTAGTGCCCGATTGTTCAAACAAGTTTTTCTAATTACACAACAATGAACACTCATTTTAGGAAATTTGAGAAATGTCAACAAAAAGACAAAATCTCTTGTCATTGGCCACCCACAGATAATCACTAACATCAATATATACAAGGGGACTTCAAAAAATTCATGTAAAAACAGAAATGAAAGATAATGGAATTCTTCATAAACTTTTTGAAGCCACTTCATACACATTTATTTTTGTATTTTGCATTTACATTGCATATTCAGTATATTGAATCTTGTTAGGCTCCATATTTTCCTATACAAAAGATTCTTCAAAAACTTCTTTTTTGCCCAAGTAATATTTAATCATAAGGTTATGATAATATTTCACTAGATATCTATATTGATATTAATATTTTGCTATTATAAATAATGCTGTGGTGGTGGTGTGCTGTGGAGTCAGTTCCAACTCATAGTGACCCTGTACAGAATTTCTGAGGCTGTAAGTTTTTACAGGAGCAGTAAGCCTCATCTTTCTCCCACAGAACAGCTGGTAGTTTCGAACTGCTGACCCGGAGGTTAGCAGTCCGATTCATAACCATTATGCTACCAGAGCTCCTTAAATAATGCTATAGCTGTGAACATTCTTGAAAGTCAAATTTTGGTAATTTTGTTTTTGTAGATAATGAGAAAATCAGACATTTTAACAAGAGAAAAGCAAAATCAATGTCTGTCTGGAGGCAGTGTTGCTATAGTTCAGTGCGAGCAAGTCAGTTCTGACTCATAGTGACCCTGTATAGGCTTTCTGAAAAGCCACTGGTGAGCCTGAACCACTGATCTTGTGGTTCAACCAGGCCTTGCAGTCCAGTGCATTAACCCACAGCGCCATGCCAGGACTTTGTCTAATGGCGATGCAGAAGATGAATTGGAATAGTGGAGACTACCGGCTTGGTGACAAGAAGGAAGGTCATTATCTGAGACTTTCAACTAGGCAAGGATAGTGAGACTGGATGTAAAGGTTCAGATTTAGGACTTGTTAAAGGAAAACTACCATGAAGCAAGAGTAGAAAGGAGTGTCAAAGATTAAGCTGGAGGTTCCTAGCATTCATGATTGGAAGAACAAATATACCAACAACTGAAATAAGGAAGTGAGACCAAAATCTGATTTGGAGATAAGAAGCTGAGGAGTCATATCTCAAGAAGGTTACTACAAGAAAAGCAACCACAAATGTAATCATTGAACTATTTTATTACAGCCAGTCCCTGAATTACAAATTTGTTCTATTCCTAAATATCTCTTTAAATCGAATTTATATGAAAGTCTGAACAAGTAAGTATGTATGACTCATATCTAATGTTAGTCAAATATTTGTCTTAATGTATAGTGTACCTTTCTTTGCACAAAAAACATTGAACTCTTCCAGATATAGTAAAACAACTTAAACAAAAAAAATACAGTACTCCATAACTAATACTGGAGTCCTGGTGTGGCATTGTGGGATAAAGCACTGGACCACAAAGTTGGTTTGAACCACAGGTGGCGGTTCAAACTCACCAGTTGGTCCTTGGAAACCCTATACAGGGTCGCTATGAGTCAGAACTGACTTCATGGCACGTAACAACAAGAACAACCCAACTAATACTGGAGTCATGGTGTGGAGTTGTAGGATGAGTACTGGATTGCTAATCCCAAGGTTGGTGGTTCAGATCAGTGACTCCTTGGAAACCCTATTCAGGGTTGCTATGTGTCGGCACTACTAACCAACTGTACTTAATAATAACTACTAACACTAATCCTAACAATAAGGTTTTGATGCACCTCACAAAGGAACTGAACGAACCATTGTGTGCACCTGGTGTTTTTCATATAAGCTTTACTGGGTAGAGTTGGGTGTGGCTCATAACTATGCGTAGCATGTAAATTACACATTCAGGGCTGCCTATCTAAGGAAATTTTTTTTAAGTGAGTGATACTTCAGAATAACTTTATAATAAGCTAGAATGTCAGAGCTAAAGAAACTCACATTAGCTCTTAAATGGTTGCATCTAAGCAATTAGGTATTATGGTGTCTTGGTGTGGTGCTGTGAGTTAATGTGCTGGAATGCAAAATCAGTTTGAACCTCAAAGTTGGCGGTTCAAACTCACCGGTTGCTCCTCAGAAAGCCTATATAGAGTTGCTATGGGTCGGAACCGATTCAACAGCACTTAGCAACAACAATTATGTATTGTGGTGGTGGTGGTAGTTATGTGCCGTTTAGTCAGTTCCAACTCATAGCTACTCTGTATAAGTACTGGACTGCTAACCTTAAGGTCAGCGGTTCGAATATATCAGTGACTCCTTGAAAAGCCTACACAGGGTTGCTAGGAGTTGGCACCAACCAACAGTACTTAACCAAAACTACTAATCCTAATCCTAACAAGAAGGTTTGATGCACCTCACAAAGGGACCTCCATTCTTTACTGAATGATGAACAAACCATTGTGTGCACCTGGTGTTTTTAATATAATAATCTGTATAGGGTTTCCAATGCTGTAAATCTTTTCAGGAGAAGAAAACTTCATCTTTCTCCCATGGAACAGCTGGCAGTTTCGAACTGCTGACCTTGAAGTTAGCAGCCTCACTCATAGCCTCTATGATGCCAGAGTTCCTTAATTATGTATTCATAACACACATAAATGGAAGGGCAGAAGCTAAAGTGTTTCGGTGAAACAAATAAATTTTGTCATAATAATGACTATATAGCCAGAATGGTAAACTGCTTCTTGTTGTTGTTGTTAGGTGCCACTGAGTTGGTACCGACTCATAGCAACCCTATGCACAACAGAACAAAACACTGCCCGGTCCTGGGTCAATCTCACAATTGTTGACCATGCTTGAGCCCATTGATGCTGCCATTTTGCTAATCCATCTCGCTGGGGGTCTTCCTCTTTTTCTCTGACCCTCCACCTTGCCAAAAGTCATATCCTTCTCCAGTGACTGGTCCCTCCTGACAATATGTCCGAAGTATGAGAGATGAAGTTTGGTCATCCTGGCCTCCAAGGAGCACTCTGGCTACACGTCTTTCAACACAGATCTGTTGGTTCTTTTGGAAGCCCATGGCACTTTCAATATTCTCTTCCAATACTACAACTCAAAAGCTTCAATTCTTCTACAGTCTTCCTTATTCACTGCCCAACTTTCACATGCATATGAGGTTATTGAAAAGACCATGGTTTGAGTCAGGTGCACCTTAATCCTCAAGCTGACATCTTTGCTCTTCAACACTTTAAAAAGGTCTTGTGCAGCAGATTTGCCGAAGGCAATGAGTTGTCTGATTTCTTGACTGCTGCTTCCATGAGTATTGATGGTTGATCCAAGAAGAATGAAGTTGTTGACAACTTCAATCTTTTCTCCATTATAAGACTGTTGTTTATTGGTCCATATGTTAAAGACTACATTTTTCCTTGTCTTTGTATATTTATCCTTTTTCTTTCTTTTTTCATTCTTCAGTTCTTTTCATTAATTCTAATTCAGGTAAATGAAATAAGTCCCTGATGAAAATAAATTTAAAAAATAAATGTGACCCTCATAAAATATCACCACCTGTCACTGACCCCAGAGCCCCACTTCCAGGACAGCTAGGTCAGCTAGGAGTCTAACTCAATAAAGATTCTCTAAGTCCTCTTATGATACAGCAAAGGCATTTCTATAGGATGCAGAAATTGCAATAACATCTCTGTTTGTTATTCATTCCCCCAAATACAGCTCTGAAATAGTCATTCTGGACTTAAATTTAGAATAAGTTATCATCTATTTAAATATTTACCCTTTCAAATTTTCTACATCATTCTCTGTTATTCAAATTCGATTTTCCCAAATTATCAGATTGTTAAGCATTGACATTGATACATTTCTTATTCTTTAGACACTAATTTTAAACTAATTCCATTTTAATTAGTTCCAGAATACCAAAAGGAATAACAAATGTAGATAGTAACGGATTGACAGAGAGGCTATTGATATGAATCCCATTTTACCATGAGGTTGCTATTATCTTTATAGCCACACTTCCGGGTGTATAATTCTACTTGATATTATACTGAAAGTCCTATTCAAGTGCCAGGCCCTGGTGTTAGGTGTTGGTGGTATTAAATGAAGAAAACTGACACCAAGATCAGAGAACTGTAATTTATCCAATTCTTTCCAGTGACTGGGAATTAAAGGAAGAAGAAAGCTAACCACTTTCTCCTAACCTCTAATCTTCTAATTACATTTTCTAATTATTTTCTTCATAGTTCCTTGCTGGGTGAGAACAAAACTAACTAGTTACATGAGAATCCAGAGAAGCCTTATCCCCACAAAAGGAAAAGCCTATGTAATTCTGAAGGTCAGAGATAATACCAGGAGGTTGTTCAAACAGCCCGAAGTCTTCCCTGTGCGAACCTGGTTTTCAGACAAGACAGTGGCACAAAGACTCAATGTATCTTTTAAAACCAAGCATGACATTCTAATAGTGTCAAACAGACTTATGTGCCATACTAGGCCATACTCTTATACATAAAACAAAAGATACAATCCCTGCTCCAAAATAGCATGAAATAATTTGAGAGACAATACACACTACTGAGAATTTCAAGGAGTCTACAGACCATTATCTATGCCCTAACAGCAGAAGACAACTTGAGCCAAACACTGGAAAATGAGAAAGAGATTCAAGAGAAGTTCCTGGGAAGAGCTGGATGGAAAACCACAGAAGCAAGAATGAGCATGACAAGTAGCATGCTGAAGTTCCTGGGTGGTGCCTATGGTTCACATGTCCTGGTGTTGATCAAAAAGTTGGAGGTGCCTCCAAAGGAAGACCTGGCGATCTAGTTCCAAAAAATCAGTCACTGAAAACATTACTCTGACATACATGGGTAGGAACTGACTTGACAGGAACTGGTGTCTTTTATTTATTTATTTTTAGCTCCCAAGTTGTTAAGTTACAGGCCAGAGAAAGTGATTCCCACAAAGGGTACACAGTAGGTTAGGCTCCGCTACAGAGAGACACTGACATTAATGTGTGCTAAATGGAAAGGGAAAATGAACTCTATAGAAGCAGACAAGTATAAGAACTGCACTTCATAGATTGCTAACAAAGTTGTTGTGAGGTGCCATCAGGTTGGTTCCAACTCATAGTGACCCTGTAAAGGGTTTCCAAGTGGGTATGAACTGCTTACCTGTGGCTAGTAGTCCAGTGCTTATCCTACATTGCCACATTAGGATCCCTTGTTACAGAATACAATGTGATAAAGCAAAAATGAGAAGATGCTAAAACACAGAAGCCATCTAGGTACAGAATTCTGCTGTAAAACTGACAGAAGCCCAGGAGAGATCCTGGGACTTGAATGTTTGTCAGCAATCCTTGTGCTTTCTAATTCACTCCATAGTACTAAACTTTGGTTTTGTTGTTGATGTTAAGTGCCACTGAGTCGTTTCCTACTCATAGTGACCCTGTATAGAGTTTCCAAGGAGAGACTACTGGGCTTGAATCAGCAACATTGTGGTTAGCAGTCCAGTGCATTTCTTACAGGATTGTGGTTAGCAGTCCAGTGCCTATCTACATCAGGATTTAGACTGCAACATTTCCCAAGGCAAGCATACATGTAAGAAATGAACAGCAACCTACTAAACGTGGTATTTACTTCCTCATTTGGAATTACAGCTCCATGAAAGAAGGGGCCCTGGTGATGCAGTAATTAAATGCTCATTTGCCAAAAGGTTGGTGACTTGAACCCCCAACTGCTCTAGGGGAGAGAGACATAGTATTCTGTTTCTTTAAAAATGACAAGCTTCTAAACCTTACCGGTCATTTCTCCTCTGCATTGTGTCTATGACTCAGAGTTGACTCAACATCAAGAGATTTGATTTCAGTTTGGTAGAAGAGAATACACAGATTTACAAGGGGATTGGAAAAATGAAATTAAAAGATACTGGAATATTTCCATGTATTTGACTAGAAAGGCATGAGTTCATTACTTACTGAAGAACACCAGCCCCACAACCTGAAGAAATTTTAGTCTTCTCTGGCCAAGTTCCAATTTGGCATATAATGGGAAAATTATTCTGTACAAGCAAGGACTTAGAGTCGAGACTTGAAGTCCTTGCTTGCAGAGAGTAAATTCCATTAAATGGAATTACATGAGGCAAACCAAAATCTCTACCTTCTTCTAGGTAGAATAAAATAGGAAATAAAACTACATCTGTGGAAAGAGATGATGGAGATGCTCAGTTTCATCAGTCAGAACGAGGCCAGGGTCCCATCATGGAACTGATCATCAATTGCTTAAATAAAGCTGCTTCACAAGACTCTAAAGTTTTCAAAAGCAAAGATGTCAGTTTGAGGACTAAGGTGCACCTGACCTAAGCCATGGTATTTTTAATAATTTCATATGCATGTGGAAGTTGGATGGTTAATTAAGAAGAAGAAAAACTGATGCATTTGAATTACGGTGTTGGGGTAGAATGTTAAAAGCACCGTGGGCTGCCAGAGGAACAAACCAATCTGTGTTGGAAGAAGCACAGCCAGAATGCTTCTTGGAGGCCAGCATGGCCAGACTTCATCTCTCACAGTTTTGGGATGTCCCTAGAGAAGGTCATTCATTCTTGATAAAGTGAAGGGTCAGGGAAAAAGAGGAAGACCCCCCAAAACCATTGGATTGGCACAGTGGCAGCAGCAATGGGATCAAGCATAGCAATGATTGTAAGGTTGGAGCAGGGCCAGGCAGTGCTTTGTTCTGTTATGTACAGGGTCACTATGAGTCAGTATCGACTCAATGGTACTGAAAAAAGACAACAACAACTTTAAGTTGAGGCTGAAGAAAGATGAAACAAGCTCACAAGAAACAAAGAATGACCTTGAGTACACCTGAATTTAGAGAAAGTCTCAAGAATAGATTTGATGCACTAACCACTAATAACTGAAGATCAAACAAGCTGGGGGAGAACATCACCCACGAAAAATAGCAAAAGGTCCTTCAAAAGACAGGAAGAAAGAAAAGAGCAAAATGATATCAGATGAGATTCTGAAATGAACTCTTATACGTAGAGTAGATAGAGTGAACAGTAAAAGTGATCACATATAAAAGCTGGACAGAAGAGTTCAAAGGGTGGCTCAAGAAGAAAAAGTAAATTATTAAAATGAACTATGCAAAGAGTTAGAAAATCAAAAGGACGGAACATGAAGCCCTGGACTTAGAAAACTAAAAATGAAAAAGCTGAAAGAATTTAAGAAAAACTTCAAGCTTCCAGTTGTGTCATGAAAGGATTATATGGACAAATTATTGAACAACACAGAAAGCAACAACAGAAGATGGAAGGACTATATTTTGAGACTCCCTAATATATTATTCAGTCCTGGTGTGGCGCTAATGGATAGACACTGGACTGCTAACTGCAAGATTGGCGGTTCAAACTTACCAGCTGCTCCTTGGAAACTTTGTATGAGGTCATTATGAGTTGGAACTGATTTGATGGCCCTTAACAACAACAACATATACTGTTCAGCAGGCCCATACCTCAGCATAAAGAAAACAAAAATCCAAACAGCTAATCCAGTAAACGAAATCATGATAAATGGAGAAAAGATTACATTTGTCAAGGATTTCTTTTTTCCTTTTTTTTTTAGATCCACAAAGGATTTGCATGAGTGTTGATGATGGGTCCAAGTAAAATAAAGACATTGACAACTTCAATCTTTTCTCCATTTATAATGATGTTATTTGTTGGTCCTGTGCTAAGGACTTTTCTTGTGTTTTTATTTTACACTGAGTTGCAACCCATACAGAAGGCTGTGGTATTTGATCTTTCATAGTAAGTATTTTAAGTCCTCTTTGCTTTCACAGCAAGCAAGGCTGTATCATCTGCATATCACAGGTTCTTAATGAGTCTTCTTTCAATCTTTATGTCATGTTTTTCTTCTATAATGCAGAATCTTGAATTATTTGCTCAAAATACAGACTGGATATGCGTAGTGAAAGATAACAACCCTGGCACACATCTTTCCTAATTTTAAATGATTCAGTGTCTCCTTTTTCTGTTTGAAAAACTGCCTCTTGATCCATATACAGGTTCCTCATGAGTACAATTAAGTGTTCTAGAATACTCATACTTCACAATGTTGTCCATACTTGTCATGATCCATACAATTGTTGAGCATGCTTTTCCCTTTTGATTTTCTAACTCCAGATCTTTGTACATTTCATTATAATATTTGACTTTGTCTTCTTGAACTTTATAATTGAAATTTTCTGCTCAGCTCTTTTACCTCTTCATTTCTTCCATTTGCTTTAGCATCTCTATGCTGGATAGCAAGTTTCAGAGTCTCATTGGTATCCATTTTGGTCTTTTCCATCGTTCTTAGCTTCTTAATGACCTTTTGGTTTCTTCCTACATGAAGCTCTTGATGTCATACCATAACTCTTTTGGTCTTCAGTCATTGGTGTCTAACTCATCATATCTCTCCTTGAGATGATATCTAAATTCAGGTGAGATATGTTGAAAGTCTTATTTTGGCTCTCATGGACCAAAGACTTACTGGTGGGAAAACTACCAACCTTGCAACCCTATACAGGGTTGCTAAGAGTCAGAATCGACTTGACAGCATTTAACAACAACAGCAACAAAGTTTAGAATGACAGTTCATTTACTTTGGTGTGCACTGCAGTATAGTGGTATCTCTGCAGAACAACTGAGGGATATGCTTCCCATCTGTGTCATGGTTCTTCCACCCGGTCAGACCAAATGAGAGAAGCGCTTCTTCTGATGCTTTCACACCAGACAGCTTTATCTGACAACCTTCTCAGCAGCCATCAGGACACGCAGAGTAGCGAGAATCTAACAATTGATTCATCTTTCTTTCCTGCTGTGACTTATTCTCATGGCAGAAGCCCTTTTATATGACATACTCAGAATAAGTAGTTCATCACTTTATTAAATATATCTACTGCATACTCTACAAATAAGATCATCAGCATTCTTTATTAATAAAAGCATGCATGCAGCACACTGAATTACTAAAGATAATTTTTAAATGGCTGCAACAGTGCATTGACAGGGAACTACTAGAGGTTCAAGCTGAATTCAGACAAGGACTTGGAATGAGGGATATCATTGCTGATGTCAGATGGATCTTGGATGAAAGCAGACAATACCAGAAAGATGTTTGCCTCTGCTTTATTGTGTATGCAAAGGCTTCCGACTATGTGGATCATGACAAGCTTCAGACAAAACGGCACAGAATGAGAATTTCAGAATACTTAAATGTGCTCATGAGGAAGATGTACATAGACCAAATGACAACTGTCCCAACAGAACAAGGCAACACGGAAAGGTTTAAAATTAGGAAAGGTGTGCACCAGGGCTGTGTTCTTTCACCATAGTTAATCAATCTGTATGCTGAGCAAATAATCCCAGAAGCTGGGTTATATGAAGAAGAATAGGGTATCGGGATTAGAGGAAGACTCCTTAACAACCTGTGATATGCAGATGATACAACCTTATTTGCTGAAAGTGAAGGGGATTTAAAATACTTACTGATGAAGATCACAGAACACAATCTTTAATATGGGTTGCACCTCAATGTAAATAAAACAAAAATCCTCACCACTAGACCAATAAACAATACTCTTATCAATGGAAAAAAAGATTGAAGTTGTCAAGGAATTCATTCTTCTTGGATCAACTATCAACACTCATGGAAGCAAAATGATATATTGCACTAGGCAAATCTGCTACACAAGACCTCCTTAAAGTGTCCAAGAGCAAAGATGCCAGTTTGAAGAGTACGGTTACCTGACCAAAGACGTGGTATTTACAATAGCTTCATATGCACTTATTCACTGAGCAGTGAATAGGGAAGACCTTAGAAAAGCTTGTGCATTTGAGCTATGGTGTTGGAGAAGAATATTAAAAGTACCATCGACTGCTAGAAGAACAAACAAATCTATGTTGGAAAAGGTACAGCCAGAATGCTCCTTAGAAGCCAGGATCGTGAGACTTTCTCTCATACTTGAGAAATATAAACAGGAAGACATCAGTCCCTGGAGAAGGACATCATGCTAAGCAAAGTGGAGTGTCCATGAAAAAGAAGACCCCAATGAGATGGCTTGGCACAATGGCAGTAACAATGGACTCAAGTTTAACAACGATTGTGAGGCTGGCACAGGACTGGGCAGTCTTTCATCCTTTCTTTATGCATAGGGTCACAATGAGTCAGAACTGATTTGATGGCACCTAACAACAACAGAAACAAAGTGAGTATAGTTTTTTTCCTCTTTTGATAAAGACCTTTGCATTAAGTATGTGTCTGTGCTATTTCTACATCTTTTATAAAGCATAGTCACTGTATGTCATCTATGATATCCAGCTTTGCTTCTTTATAATAAAAATGAGAATTTAGACACTTGAAAAGCAATGAGTTAGGAACTATAGTATATTTTCACATTTCCCCCAGTCTTTTAGGATTGCTCCACCCACACTTAATAGCAACTTTTATTTAGCAAGTAGACTAAGATTTTATTCTGTTTTCATAGATGTATTTCTCCTTAGTTGTATATGTTACATTCATTTATAGCATTTGTTGTTGTTGTGAAAGTGCTTTTGAGTCTGTACTAACTCATAATGACCTTGTATAAAGTTTCTGAGGAGTTACCGATCTTGTGGTTAGCAGTACACTGCTTATCCTACAGGGCCACATCAGTACTCCAATATATTATATATTAGTTTGTTGCATATTTTTTGTTGTTATTCAGTGCCGTTGAATCAGTACAGACTATTGTAACCCTATAATGCATTTCTGAGGCTTTAAATCTTAGAGGGAACAGAAAACCTCATCTTCTTCCATGGAGCAGCTAGTGGGCTGAAACCACAGACCTCGTGGTTTCAAGGCTAGTGCTTATCGTATGAAGTCACCACATGATATATTACACATTAGTTTCTATTCTTTTATTTTAGGTTATGTTGTATTCAACTGTCACAAACAGATTTGGGACTCTTAATATAAACAAACAGCACAAGGATGGGACATGAAGTACACAGGTGTACAAAACAGCAGTTTGTATATATTCTGTATCTATTAATGTCTATAAATGTGTGACTTTATGAAGGAAATATGGTGACTTAGTTAAGCTACCCAGTTGGCTGAAAGAATATGAGATAAGCGGGAGTCTGGTGTTACTTCTTAAACCTGTAACTTTTTTTAAAGGCCTATTTTTTTTTAAGAAAAACAAAACAAAACACAATAACCTACTAGAGCACCTATCTATAACTAGAAAATTACCTTACTCAGAATACCCAGGCATAAACACACACACACTGAACAAAAACAATGAGCTGTGGGGAGTTCAACAATTAGAAAAAGTAATTTCAGGAAAACTAAGACAGCAAGAAAGGAGTGGCAGAAGAAGATTTGTAACCCACTGTATACTGTTGAAGAAATATTGTGCATGCTTAAAGCTCTACTAAAATAAAACAAGATGCTATCTTGCCAGCCCCCGTCACTGCTCACTGAGTGACATGGTGTCTGCAACATCTCAAATACATCAGAGATGGGCTACAAAAGATGACCTTGGGAGTACCTCCAAAGTTTATTTGTAAAAACGTTGACAAATGAATGACACTTTTAAATAAAGGCCAATAGATCATACCACTACTTTTGCATGTTTGTCAAAATGCTTCAGATGTAATGACCAATCTCCAAGATATGAAAAACGTTTTGAAATATCTCATATGGAAAAACTAAGAAGATAAGAATCTCATGGTGTCATTTCAGTGTCTCTGAGAAGCTGGGTTCTGTGAAGAAAAACGTGGCATCAGGATTGGAAGAAGACTCATTAACAACCTGCGATACACAGATGATACAACCTTGCTTGCTGAAAGTGAAGAGGACTTAAAATATTTAATGATCAAAGAGCACAGCCTTCGGTATGGATTACCTCTCAATGTAAAGAAAACAAAAATCCTCACCACTGGACCAATAAACAACATTCTTATCAGTGGAGGAAAGATTGAAGTTGTCAAGGACTTCATTCTTCTTGGATTAACCATCAACATTCACGGAAGCAGCAGTCGAGAAATCAAACCATGTATTGCATTAAGCAAATCTGCTGCACTTTTTTTTAACTTGAGGACTAAGTTGCGCCTGACCCAAGCCATGGTCTTTTCAATAACCTCAAATGCATGTGAAAGTTGGGCAATAAATAAGGAAGACCACAGAAGAATTGATGCTTTTGCGTTATGGTGTTGGAGGAGAATATTGAAAGTTTCATGGGCTGCCAATAGAACCAATAGATCCGTTTTGGAAGAAGTGCAGCCAGAGTGCTCCTTGGAGGCCAAGATGGCCAAACTTCATCTCTCATACTTCAGACATATTGTCAGGAGGGACCAGTTGCTGAAAAAGGATATCATGTTTGGTAAGGTGGAGGGTCAGAGAAAAAGAGGAAGACCCCCAGCGAGATGGATTGGCAAAATGGCAGCATCAATGGGCTCAAGTGTGGCAACAGTAGTGAGGTTGGCCCAGGATCAGGGAGTGTTTTGTTCTGCTGTGCATAAGTTCTCTGAGTCGGCACCAACTCAATGGCACCTAACAACAACAACAACCAAATACAGAGTGGGAGAAGGATGAGGTTTTCTGGTCCCATGTAGACTTAAGGTCTTGGAAATGCTTTACAGGTAGCTATGAGCTAGAACTGACTCTACAGCACTTAATAACAACAACAACCCAAATACAGAACTTTGAAGATATAGACAATATCACTAAAGATATTTTGGTGCAACAGTTTCAGATATCAGGATAGCCATTTACCACACAAAGTGTAGTTCAGACACAAATACATTCAATGTGTGTCAGAACAATCCAGAAAACATGATATTTCTTTAAAGTGACATAAGGAACTATTTAGAAATAGCAGAATTTGTCTGTTCCTTAGTGACACCGGAAAGTTATACACATCCTAGAGGAAGTTATACAATTCTACCATTCCCATGAAATGTGACAAGCAATTGTAGACATTGAAATAAACTTTTCTGAAAAAAATGCCAACATCCTCAAGTTCATTTATGTCAATGATGAAACCAAGTTATAATCCGTTTGTCATACTTTATCTCCATAGGCATACATATCCAAAATATAGATACTTGTTTACATAAAATAGAGCTCATTGTAAATAGCTATCTGGGGTAACATGTGTATCAGAACAGCTGAAAATTATATCTTTGCAGAAACCACAGTGTAATATGATGAGACCATTAAGTGATTCATCACCAGTTATTTTTGACACTCTAACCCACTATGTTGACTTCCATCATAGATTTTAAACAAGAACTATTTGCCCTGATTTTTATTCATATGCTTCCTGGACCATTTACTGTAGCTACAACATCATTTAAAAGGTAATTGAGTTTGAGTTTACAGCTGAGAAAAATACGAAGCCTCCAAAACAATCTTGTAATATTGACTTAGTGTCAGTTAGGTAAAAATCCACTTAAATTGAATGCAAAATTGGGGTAAAAGGTACTTTTTTTTAAAAAAAAAACTACTTTAAAAAAATAAACCAGCAGAGTGGATTGACAAAAATAAATCAGCTTTGTTGATAGAGGGATGAAAAATTTTAAATATATGCAAAGTCTTTCAAGTTCAAAAAATATTACCAAGGGTTAGTGGTAGGGCTTCAACTGAACATTGACCTCAGCCACACAGCACAAGTGGATTGTAAAAGGCTACATTCATTTGGCAGAAAATAGAGGAAGAGAACTCATTATCTCATAGCCATGCCTTTTATGTTATGCGTTTTATTTTCCAATAAGCACAAAACCTATCCATTCCAAAACTGTAGTGTAGTGTACTCTCCTAGATATTGCAGGGAAATACAAGATGATAAAACCTGGTTTGTGACCTCCATGAACTGAAGTTCTACAAGAAAGATAAATATGTAAATAGCATTCATACAAAGCACAGTCTAAAAAGAGCTGCAAAGACACAAAATGCACCCTCTGCTGGAATCTGCAGCTAATTTAGCAATCAGGCTGAGGAACTGTGAGAATGAACCTGCTCTTGGACTGTTGTGTAGGAGAGGTGCCCCCTTCAGGCAATAGAAGGTCACATGTCTGTTTCCATAAGCCATAGTGAAATGCTTCATTGTATATTTTCCTCATTGCTGGGGGAGCTATTCAGAAACAAAAACTGAAGTTCTTATTTCTTCTGTCTCTTTATAGTGTCCAGTGATAGGATAATATCCATATGTCTACAAGGAAGACCAGTTAATACAACTATCAATCAAATTTATGCACCTGTCATTAATGCCAAAGATGAGGAAAATTTAGATTTTTACAAACTTCCACAGTTGGAAAATAATCAAATATAAAGATGCATTGATAATTACTAGTGATCAGAATGAGAAAGTTGGAAACAAGTGTCAGCAATCGGAAAATATGGTGATGGCTAATAGAATCACATAATAGAATTTTGTAAGACCAACAATTTATCTATTGAAACTACTGAAAGTATTGAAAGTTAACAACAAAAACAGACTATATATATGAACCTTGCCAGACAGCAAACTCAGGAATCAAATCAACTATGTCTGTGGAAAGAGAAAGCAGAGAAGCTCAAATCAGCCATCAGTAAGAACAAGGCTAGGGGCTGACTGTGGAACAGACCATCAATTACTCATATGCAAGTTGAAGTTGAAACTGAAGGAAACTAAAACAAGTCCACAAGAGTGAAAATACAACCTTGAGTATAAAACAAAACCAAATTCACTGCCATCAAGTCAATTGCAACTCATAACAACTCTACATAGGATAGAGTGGTGGTGGTGGTGGTTATGTGCTGTGGAGTCAATTCCAATTCATTGTTCTTAGTGTTCTTGAGATGGTACATCTTTATAGGAGCAGACAGATTTCTCTCATTGGGCATCTCTGGTGAGTTTGAACCACCAACTTTACAGTTAGAATACCAATGTTTAATTTACAACACCACCAGGACTTATACCAGATCTGAATTTAGGACCCACCTCAAGAATAGATTTGACACACTGAACATTAATAACTGAAGAACAGAAAGCTATGGGATGACATCAAGGACATCATACATGAAAAAACATAAAGATCATAAAGAAAAACAAGAAAGACATGAAGGAAGGAAGAAAGAAAGAACCAAAATGGATGTCAGAAGAAACTTTGAGACTTGCTCTAGAATTAGAGAAGATAAAGAGAAAGGAAGAAATGATGACTAGAGCTAAACAGAAGACTTCAGAGAGTGTCTCAAGAGTCCAAACTAAAGTATTCTAATCAAATTCCCAAAGACCTGGAGTGAGAAAACCAAAAAGAACGAAAATGTTCCACATTTCCCAGGCAATTGTCGTCTGGTGCCATTGAGTCAGTTCCAACTCACAGTGACTCTATGTATAAGAACACAAAATGTAGTACAGTCATGTGCTAACCTCACAGTTATTGTAAAGTTTGAGCCCATTGTTGCAGCAATTTTATCAGTCTATCTTGTTTGGAGGCTCATCCTCTTTTTCATGGACCTTCTTCTTTACCAAGCATGATGTCCTTCTACACAGACTAGCCCTTCCTGATAAAATTTCCAAAGTATAAGAGACAAAGTCTTGCCATTCTAACGTCTAATAATTCTGGATGTATTTCTTACAAGACAGATTTGTTCATTCTTCTGACAATCCATGACAGACCCAACATTCTTCACAAATGCCATAATTTAAATGTTTCAATTATTTTCCAGTCTTCCTTATTTATTGTTCAGCTTTCATGTGCATATGAAATGATTGAAATTTCTTGGCAAACCTCTTAGTTTTCAACGCATCTTTACTCATGCTTTAAAGTGGTCTTTAGCAGCAAATTTGAGCAATGCAACAAAGCATTTGATTTCTTGACTACTGCTTCCATGTACATTGATTGTAAATGCAAGTAAAACAATCTTCTGGGCAACTACAATCCTTTCCCTATTTAGCACGACGTTTCTTATGAGTGTAGTTGTAAAGATTCTTGTTTCTTTAAACTGAGTTGTAATCCATCTTGAAGACTGTATTCTTTGATCTTAATTAGGAAGTGTTTCAAATCCTTTTCACTTTCAGCAAGAAAGGTTGTGCCAGCTGCCTATCACATGTTGTTAATGAGTCTTCCTCTAATCCTGATGCCGAGTTCTTCTTCAAACTGTCCAGTTTCCCTGATTATTTGCTCAAGATACATAATGAATAGGTAAGGTGAAAGGATACAACCCTGATGTGCACCTTTCTTGATTTAAAAACATTCACAATCCCCTTGTTCTGTTCCAATGACTGCCTCTTGGTCTATATAGTTTCTATATGAGCATAATGAAATGTTCTGGAATTCTCATTCTTCACACTGTTACTCACAGTTTGTTATAATTCACATAGTTGAATGCCTTTGCACAGTCAATAAAATACAAGCAAACATCTTTCTGGTGCTCTGCGTTTAGCCAAGATCCATCTGACATCAGCATCCATGCCCTTTATCTTGAATCCTGCAAGAATCTGTCTGCTCCTATTGACGTACTGCTACAATCATTTTTTAATCATAATCAGCATTAATGATACTTTTTGAAAATTTGCACATTTGTTTGAGCCACCTTTCTGTTAAATGGGCACAAATATGGATCCTTTATTTAGTTGGCATAGACTAGTGAGTGCTTACATAGCTGCATTGGTTTGCTTAAACAATTTAATTTATATTCTGTTGTTTATGCTGTTGTTATTAAGTGCTGTTGAATCAGTTTCAGTGCCTAGTGACTCTCTATAGGGTTTCCAAGGAGTGACTGGTGAGTGTAAACTATTAACGTGCAATCTTATTCTACGGTGAGCCAGGCAATGCCTTCAATGTTGATTGGACTTCTTTCTTCAATACCATCAATTCTTGATCATATGCTACATCTTGAAATGCTTGAAAGTCAACCAGTTCTTTATGGTACAGTAACTCTGTGTATTGATTCCATCTTCTTTGGATACTTCCTGCATCATTAAGTATTTTGCCCATAGAATATTTCAATATTACAACTCGAACCTTGAATTTTCCCCCCAATTCTTTCAGTTTGAGAAATACTGGGACCGTTCTTCCCTTTGGATTTTCTAACTCTAGATCTTTGCACATTTATTATAATACTTTACTTTGTATCCTTGACATGCTCATTTCTTTTATTTAGTCATTTCTTCCAGTCATTTTATTACTTTTTTAAAGCTTTCTGTATATTGAGTGAAGGTTTACAGGGCAGATCATCAGTTTTGCATTCAGCAAATCATTGCAATGATTACAATTCCCTCCATGAACCCTTAGCCAACAGTATTTACCTCTATGTGTTACCTTTTTTAAAAATGTACACATACTACATTGAAAATATAGATTCATTTAAATGTCCAAAAGACACATTTTACAAGTCAGCCTTCTGCCTGCATACACACTGCTTTTCTGAGTCCATGGGCCTGCTGCTCTGTCTCTCTATGCCATCATCTCTGCTACCATCTCTGTTGTTATCACTGTTCTGGTTAGGATTCCTTGCTCCTTTCATGCTCTTCCCTTTTTATGGTCCTATGGTCCTCTGTTCCTGAAATGACAGATATACTGCTCCCCCCTTTTAGTTACACATCTTCTACATTTACAGTTGTGACAATTGCCATTAGACCTGATAACAATTACTCATATTTGAATCATAAAATCCTATCCTCCTCATCACCAGACCCATCTGGACAAGAGAAAAATGATTCAATAGGGTTTCTGTCTTACTCCCTTTATTCTGACACTAAGCACCCTCATGAAAGCTTGTAAACCAACCATTTCATGCCTTTATACTCTTCCAATTTTGAAAGCCAAAATCTAAGTTGCCCATCCCTATCAACCCAGTATACTGAGGAAGTATGCTTAATCCTTGATATGAAGAATCCTTCTCTGTTCAGTTGGAATTTTAGGCAGCTTCATCCATAAGCATCTTCCAGTCATTTTAGCTTCTTTACATTCATGAGCAAGTTTCAGATACTATCTGTATTTTGTCAGTTCTGACTCATAGTGATCCTATGTACAACAGAACCAAACACTGCCCAGTCATGAACCATCCTCACAACGCTTGCTGTGTGAGACCATTGTTGTAGTCATTGTGTTAGCCAATCCCATTTTCACTGACACTATACTTTACAAATCATGATGTCCATTGCAGGGACTTATCTATTGATAATATCATTGATGACATAAGTTGAAAACACTGCATCCCTGTTTTTACTTTACATGAAATACTTAGAGAGTTAGAGGCCAGATCACCATTAACTACAAAATAGAGATTAGCTTCTAATCTTGACCTCAAGAACTATGGTATATATTTATGTGTTTCCTCAACACCTGGGTAATAGATTTCTAGATGCAAATTCTAAAATACTTTCCCTCTACAATCAGGTTATTTATTTGACATTTCTTGGCATTGTTGCTGTTGTTATGGGCCTGTGAGTTAGATCCAACTCATAGTGACCCTATGCAAACAGAACAAAACATTTCCTAGTCTTGTATCAACCTCACAATTGTTACACTTGAGTCCATTGCTGCTGTCACTGTGCCAGCTCATTTCATTGGGGGATTTCCTGTTTTTCACTGTTCTTCATTTTACAAAGCATGATGTATTTCTCCAGGGACTGAGTGCTCCTGATAACAACTCCCAATTATAAAGTGTTGCCATAAGGAGCACTCTGGGTATATTTCTTCTAACACAGATTTGTTTGTTCTTCTGGAAGTCCATGGTACTTTTAATATTCTCTTCCAATGCCATTACTCAAATGAATCAATTATTCTACAGTTATTCTTATTCATTGTTCAACATTAACATGCATATGGGGCTATTGAAAATACCATGGCTTCAATCAGGTGCAACTTAGTACTCAAACTAGTATCTTTGTTCTTGAACATTTAAAAGAAGTCTTGTGCAACAGATTTGCCTAGTGCAATATGTTGTTTGTGTTCTTGACTGCTGCTTCCATGAATATTGACTGTGGATCCAAGCAAAGTGAAGTCTTTGACAACTTAAATCTTTTCCCAATTACATGGATGTTGCTTTATTGTTCCACTAGTGAGGATTTTCGTTTTCTCAACATTGAGGTGCAATCCATACTGAAAACTCTGGTCTTTGATCTTCAGTAGTAAATATTTTTAGTCTTCTTCGCATTCAGAAAGCAAGGTTGTATCATCTGCATATCACAGGCTGTTAATGAGTCTTCTTCCAATCCTGATGCCATGTCCTTCTTCATATGATCCAGCTTCTCTGATTACTTGCTCATAATACAGATTGAGTAAGCATGGTAAAGGGGTACAATCCTGGTGCACACTTTTCCTATTTTAAACCCTTCAGTATCCCCTTGTTCTGTTTGAATGACTGCCTCTTGCTCTTGTGCAGGTTCTTAAGGAGAATAAATAAGTGCTCTGGAATACCCAGTCTTCACAATGTTATGCATAGCTTGTCACTATCTACACCATTGAAAGTCTTTGTATAATCAACAGATCAAAAGTAAACATCTTCTGGTATTCTCTACTTTTAGCCAAGATTCATCTAACATCAGCAACGAAATCCCTAGTTTCAGAATCCATCTTGAATTTCTGACAGTTCTCTGTCTCTTTGAAATGTGCACAAATGTGGATCTCTTCCAATCTGTTGGCCAGGTAACTGTCTTCTGGATTTCTTGGCATATATAAGTGGGCTCCTCCAGTGATCCATCAGTTTGTTGGAAGATTTCAATTTGTATTCCATCAATTCTTGGAACTTTGCTTTTTGCTGATTGCTTCAGTGCAGCTTGAACTTAATCTTTCAATACCATCAGTTCTTGATCATCCCTTTGAAGTGGATGAACATCGACCATTCTTTTATAGTGACTCTGTATACCTTCTATCTTCTTCTGATACTTTCTGGATCATCAGTATTTTGCCCAAAGAATCCTTCGGTACGTAGACTAAAGGCTTGAATTTTTTTCTTCAGTTCTTTCAGCTTGAGAAATGATGAATGTGTTCTTCCCTTTTGGTTTTCTAACTCTAGGTTTTTGCACATTTCATTGAACTACCTTATTTTGTCTTCTTGATTTGCCCTTTGAAATTTTCTGTTCAACTCTCTTACTTCTTATTTCTTACATTTGCTTTAGCATTTTTACTCTTGAGAACACGTTTCATAGTCTCTTCTGACATCCATTTTGGTCTTTTCTTTCTTTCTTAATTTTTAATGACTTTTTGCTTTCTTCCCATCTAATATGCTTGATGTCATCCCACAAGCCTTCTGGTCTTCGGTTACTAGTGTATAATACATCAAAACTGTTCTTCAGCTCTAAACTCAGGTGACATATATTCAAGGTTATATTTTGGTTCTCATGCACTTGTTTTCATTTTCTTCATCTTCAGTCTGAATTTGCATAAGACATTCTACTATCTTCCCTGGTCTTGTATTGAGTTTTTCCACTGTCTCTTCCCAAGATATAGTCCATTTAATTCATGTGTATTCCATCTGATGATGTCCAGGTATGTAGTCATCCTTCATATTGTTTAAAAAAAAGAATTTGCAATGAATAAGTCTTTAGTCTTGCAAAATTCTATTATGTAATCTGAAGCATCATTAGTATCACCAAGACCATATTTTCCAACTATTGATTTTTCCTCTTTGTTTCTAACATTCACATTTCAAACACCAGTAAGTATTAATACATCTTGTTAGCATGTTTGATCAATTTCAGACTGAAGAAATTGGTAGAATTTTTCAATTTCATCATCACTGGCTCTAATGTTTGATGCATCAATTTGAATAATAGAGGCATTAACTTGTCTTCCTTGTAGGCATATAAATATTATCTTATCACAGATAGCATTGTACTTCAAGATATATTTGAAATGTTCCATTTGAAGTTGAATTTGAGGTCATTCCTCTTCAATCTGATGTTTTCAGCATAGGAGACCATAGATTTTCTGATTCAAAACCCAACACCTGTCCTAAAAATGCTAAAATGCTCAATAATGCCAAAGATATTGATCATACTTCATACAATCTAGGTTCTGATTATTAATGTTTGGTTTCAGAAGTTCCTTAAAATTTTGAGTGGTGCCACATGAGCAAGTGAAAGCACCAACAGTTTTGCTCCATTCAAGTCATTGAGGTAAATTCTAATTTGAGGAGGCAGCTTTTCCCAGTAATTTTTTTTAAGCCTTCCAACCTGAGGGGCACATCATCCTGCACTATATCTGACAATGCTCCTTTGCAGAGATTCCTCATGAACACAATTAAGTGTTCCAGAGTACTCATACTTCGCAATGTTGTCCATAGCTTGTCATGACCCACACAACTGAAAGCCTTTGTGTAGTCAATAAAGCACAGGTAAACATCTTTCTGATATTCTCTGCTTTCAGCCAAGATCCATCGGACATCAGCAATGATATCCCT
>NW_006408878.1:2003225-2012309 GCF_000296735.1 Chrysochloris asiatica
CCACACAATCGAAAGCCTTTGCGTAGTCAATAAAGCACAGGTAAACATCCTTCTGATATTCTCTGCTTTCAGCCAAGATCCATCGGACATCAGCTATGATATCTCTCGTTCCATGGCCTCTTCTGAATCCAGCTTGAACCTCTGGAAGTTTTCTGTCAATGTATGATTGTAGCTATTTCTGTATTACCTTTAGTAAAACTTTATTCACATGGGATATCAAAGAGATTGTCCGATGATTTCCGCATTCTATTGGGTCACCTCCCTTTGGAATGGGTACAAATATGGATCTCTTCCAATCAGTCAGCCAGATAGTTGTCTTCCAAATTTCTTGGCAGAGATGAGTGAGTGCCTCCTCTGTCACCTCACTTTCTGGAAAGATTTCAATCTTTATTCCATCAGTTCCTGGTGCCTTGTTCTTTGCCAATTCCTTGGACTTCCTCCTTTAGTATCATTGACTCTTGATAATATGCTACCTCTTTAAATGGTTGAACATTAACCATTTCCTTTTGGTACAGTGACTTTGTGTATTCCTTCCATCTTCTCTTGATGCTTTCTGCATCATTCAATAATTTGCCCAGAGAATCCTTCTAGAATATTAGAATTACACTTAAGTATGTTTTATGCTTAAAGACCAGAAAAGTTGTGGGATGATACCAAGGACATCATATAGGAAGAAAGCAAAAAGTCATTAAGAAGACAAGAAAGAAGGAAAAGACTAAAATGGATATCATAAGAGACTCTGAAACTTACGCCCCAGCATAGTGATGCTAAAGTAAATTGAATAAATGAGGAAGTAAAAGAGCTGAATAAGGGATTTCAAAGGGCAGTTTGAGAAGACAAAGTCAAGTATTATAGTGAAATGTGCAATGACATGGAATGTGCAAACTGAAAAACTGAAGAAAAATTCAAGTTTCAACTTGTTATCAGAAAGACTCTATGGTGTGGTGCTGTAGGATAAGCACTGAAGTGCAAGACTTGTTTGAACCGTAAGGTCAGCAGTTTAAATGTACTAGACCATTCTCAGAAACCCTAAACAGGGTCGTTATGAGTTGGAACCAACTCAATGGCACCTAAAAACAACAACAACTGCTTTACAAGATTCAAGAAGAGTTTAGTTTAAGAGTATGGGGAGAAAGAAAGAGCCCCCAATGAATAGCTGTCATCATGTTTAGATGGGTCTGGTGAAAAGAGATGGGGATAAGATCCGTAAGATTCAGTGGTGAATAATTGTTATCATGACTAATCACGACTGTCACAATTGTAAACGTAAAAGTTTTGTAACAAAAAAAAAAAAAAATGGAGTGGTTAATCTTACAGTCCAGAAACAGAGGAACCTAGGACCATCAAGAGAGGAATGCACAAGCAGAATGTGGGACCTTATCCAGAGAAGCAGCAGCGCCAGAGATGGAGGCAGAGATAGGGGGAGTAGCTGAGGACTCTAGATTCATGGACTAAGAAGAGAAGGACTAAGAGCTGGTGGCCAGGAGCAGACTTGCAGAATGTGCCCTTTGGAGATGTAAATTATTATATATGCCTGAGTTGGGTTTTTTTGTTGTTGTTTGTCTTTTAAAAAAGCTAAAGTAGATAGAGAGAAATACTATAAACTGATGGTACATGGAGGGGATTATAATCAATGTAATGAAACAAGGTATATGATTTGTTGAATGTAAAACTGATGATCTGCCCTGTAAACTTTCACTCAATCCACAATAAAAACCTTATATTAAAAAAGAAGAAGAAGAAGAAGAAGTTGGAAGGAGTTATACAGAGTCACTGTACCAAAAAGAAATGGATGATGTTCAACCATTTCAATAGGTAGCATATGATCAAAAGCTAACAGTATTGAAGGAAAAAGTACAATGTCCACTAAGGGCAGTGGCATAAAACAAGGCTCCAGAAATTGATGGAACACAAATTGAAATATTTCAACAAACATGTGCAGCACTGGAGGCACTCATTCATCTATGCCAAGAAATTTGGAAAGCGGCTACCCAGTCAACTAATTTAAAGAGATCCATATTTGTGCCCATTCCAAAGAGAGATGAACCAATGGAATGTGAAAATCATCCAAAAAAAAATCATTAATATTATATGTAAGTAAAATTTTGCTCAAGATAGTTAAAAAATGGCTGCAACAGCTCATTGGCAGGGAACTACCAGAGATTCAAGCCAGATTCAGACAAGAACATCAAGTAAGGGAATTCATTGTTGACATCAGATGGATATTGGCTGAAAGCAAACAGTAACAGAAACATGTTTACCTGTGCTTTATTGACTATGCACAGGCTTTCGACTATGTGGATCATGAAAAGCTATGGTCAACATTGCAAAGAATGAATATTGTGAACACTTAACTATGCTCATGAGGAATCTTTACATAGACTAAGAGGTAATCATCCAAACAGAACATGGGAACACTGAATGGTTTAAAATTAGGAAAGGTGTGCACCAGGGTTATGTTTTATCACCATACGTGTTCAATCTGTATGCTAAACAAATAATCAGAGAAGCTGGATTATTATATAAAGAAAAACCTGGTATCAGAATTGGGAGAAGGCTTATTAACAACTTACGATATGCAGATGATACAACCTTACTTGTTAAAAGTGCAGAGGACTTAAAATAGTTACTGATGAAGATCAAAGATCACAATCTTCAATGTGAGTCACTCCTCAGGATAAAGAAAATAAAAATCCTTACCAATGGACCAATAAATAACATCATGATAAGTGGAAATAAGACTGCATTTGTCAAAGACTTCATTTTGTTTAGATTCACTATCAAAATCATGGAAACAGCAGTCAAGATATCTAACAACGTATTACATTAGGCAAATCTGCTGCACAAGACCTCTTTAAAGTCTGCAAGAGCAAAGAGGTGACTTTGAGAATTGAGGTGCACCTGACATAGCATTTTCATCTTTACTTCATGAATATGTGAAAGTTGGACAATGAATAAGGAAGACCTTAAAATAATTGATGCATTTGAGTTATAGTATTTGAGAAGAATATTATAAGTGCCATGGACTGCTAGAAGAATAAACAACACTGTGTTGAATGAAGTATGAACAGAATGCTCCTTAGAAGCCAGGATGGTGAGATTCTGTCTCTTTTATTTTGGACATACCATCAGAGGGACCTGTCCCTAGAGGACATCATGCTATGTAAAGTGGAATGTCAGTGAAAAAGAGGAAGACCACCAATGAAATGGACTGGCAGAATGGTAACAGCAGTGGGCTCAGGATTAGGCAGTGTCTCATTCTGCTGTGGTCACTATGAGTCATAAGGTCACTAGGAGTCAGAACTGAGTTGATAGCACCTAACAACCATTTCTTATTCTCCAAAATGTATCATATACACATCTTGAATATTGAGAATTAATTCTATACCAATATCTTGTGGACTGCTAATTTTCATAGTAATTTAAAGTTCCTGAGTCACCTAAGAGAAAAATTAGAAGGGACATGCATAATGAGTGAAAAATTATGGGTACTCTGGCTGTAGTATTTATTTTAATAAATTTTTGAAAAGACAAATATATCATTTTCATGCACAATCTCCTTGCTTTTCAATCTACTCTGTTCATCTGTCAACAAACTTTCATATTCCCTTATTAAAAAAATGTTTTAGGCTGAACTATGAGCCACAAATGCACTGCTGTCTTCACGTCTTCATGAGAGGTGAATCTTTGGCCTCTAATGACAACTTTCAGGGGATCAAGCAGGTGAAAGTCAGATGGAGCAAGATCAATCAGGACAATAGGGAGGATACTGTTGTTGTTGTTGTTGTAAAGTGCCGCCGTGAGTTGATTCCGACCCATAGTGACCCTGTAAAGGTTTCCAAGGAGCAGCTGGTGAGCTTGAACCCCCAACCTGGCAGTTTCAACGGCTTTACAGTCTGACACATTAACCGACAGCACCACACCAGGACTCCACGGAGGATATTAGAACACCTCAAAATGAAGTTTTTGCAGAGTGTGAACAGTGTGGGTAGAGGTGTGAGGAAGTGCATTGTCATGCAAGATCACAAAGCTTAGGCTTGATTGTGGAATCTTTTTTCTGGTAGTGTTCCAGTACTGGCCATTGGGAATCCCAGAAAACTGTAAACATCAATCTTCCAGCTAATGGTTGACTTTTGAACTTTTTCTTGGTCAGAAATTGAGGATGTTTCTATTCCCTATTCTGTCATTTACTCTCAGGCTGATAGTGATGAATCCATGTCAAATCAGCAGTAACCATTTTTTAAAAGAAAATTTTACATTCCTTTGAGTATCAGTCCACATTATGTTTGCATATGTCCAAACAATTCTGTTCATACTTTTCTGTAAGTTGTTTCGGTGCCCATCTTGAATAAATTGTTTGAAACCCAAGTCTGTCATGAATTGTTTCATAGGCAGAGCCATGGCTGATTTGTAAATGATGTGCCACATAATCCATGATCACCATCATCTATTCAACAGACTCTTTTCATGTGCACATTCAATGTTGTTATTAGCCATGGATGTGACTGTGGAGGGTGGGTAATGTTTGGCTCACCCTTGTATTTGAATTAGCAGTTGCTCTCCACTAAAATCTTTCCTCCGTTTTACGTGGAAGGCACCAGCAGTATGTTTTTTTTTGCAACATAATCTAAGAATCAGTCATCTTCCTTGCATGTCTTTCCCGATAGGAAATATTTTAGAAAATGTTTACAACTAAATTTGTCAGGTGCTGGAAGCACAAAGTCCAGCGATTGCTGCTCCTAAACTCCTTGAAGATCCTAAGAAATATGACAAAAGCATATGCAAGACACAGAATAACATTATTAAATAGGTTTTTGCTGCACTAGAGTTTTTTAAAATGTGCAAATGCAAAGATATCAGTTTGAGGACTAAGGTGTTCCTGATCTAAACTAGGGTTTTTTGTTGTTTTTTTAAATCATAACCTTATATGAATGTGAGACTGACAGACGAGTGGTGGCTCAAATTAAAAAAGGTGTTTGACAGGGTTGTATTCTTTCACCACGCTTATTCAACCTGTATGCTGAGCAAATAATCTGAAAATCTGGGTTCAATGAAGATAAACATGGCATCAAGATTGGAGGAAGACTCATAACAACTTGCGAAATGCATTTGATTGTACCTTGCTTGCTGAAAGTGAACAGGACTTAAAACATTTACTGATTAAAATCAAAGAGCACAGCCTTTGGTATGGATTACATCTCAATGTAAAGAAAACAAAAATCCTCACCATTGGACGTATTGCAATTGGGCAAATCTGCTACACAAGACCCTTTTAAAGTGTTGTAGAGCAAAGACCCAAGCCATGGCATTTTCAATAACCTCATATGCCTTCAAAATCTGCACAATGAATAAGGAAGACCATAGAAGAATTTATGTTTTTGAGTTATGATGTTGGAGGAGAATATGAAAGTGCCATGGACTGCCAAAAGAACCAACAGATGTGTTTTGGAAGAAATGCAGTCAGAGTACTTCTTGGAAGCCAGGATGGCCAAACTTCATCTCTTTTACTTTGGACATATTGTCAGGAGGGACCAGTCACTGGAGAAGGATATCATGTTTGGTAAGGTGGAGGGTCAGAGAAAAAGAGGAAGACCCCCAGTGAGATGGACTGCCAGAAGAACAAACCAATCTGTGTTGGAAGAAATACAGCTAGAATGCTCCTTAGAAGCATTCTGTGGCCAGACTTTGTCACTCATACTTTGGACGTATTATCAGGAGGGACCAGTCCCTGGAGAAAGACATAATGCTTGGTAAAGTGGATTGGCACAGTGACTGCTGTAATGGGTTCAAGTGTAGCAATGACTGTGAGATTGGAGCAGGACCAGACAGTGTTTTGCTCTGTTGTGCATAAGGTCACTTTGAGGCAGCACAGACTTGACAGCACCTAACAACAAACAAAAACAATGAGCTGAAAATAAGCATGGCTTTTTGCCCTAATTCATAAAAATTATGGCATAAATTTTAATCAATTTAACCATGATAAATGGAGAAAAGATTGAAATTGTCAAAGGTTTCATTTTATTTGAATCTGTAATCAATGCTCATGAAAGCAGCAATCAAGAAGTAAAATTACATATTGCATTGGGGAAATCTGCTGCAAAAGACCTCTTTTAAGATGTTGAAGACCAACAATGTTACTTTGCCAACTAAGGTGCACCTCATCCAACCCATGGTATTTTCAATTGCCTCATAAGCATCGGAAGTTGGACAATGAATAAGGAAGACCGAAGAAAGCTCCATGCATTTGTATTATGGTGTTGTCGAATAATATTGAAGGTACTGTGGGCCGCCAGAAGAACAAACAAATCTGTCTTGGAAGAAGTACAGTCAAAATACCACTTAGTTTCACTGTGGGGATGGATGGTATGACTTCATCTCATGTACTATGGACATGCTATTGGAGGGGACCAGTTCCTATAGAAGGACATCGTGCTTGGAAAATGGAGGGTCAGTGAAAAAGAGAAGATCTCCGAGGAGTTGGATTGATGGTGACTATAACAATGGGTGAGGACTGCTCAAGGTCAGACAGCTTTTCATCCTGTTGCGCATATGCATTGGAGCTGAATCTATGGCACCTTATAAACAAACAAAATAATCTGTATCTTCTATTTCTCCTTTCTTAATTTCTGTTTTGTTTTCCCTTATCACAACTCCAGAGTAAAGACCCTGTTTTGAAAGTTGTTATCTCCCTCCCACCCCCCACCCTCATAGGACAGGCTTCCCTACTACTGAAATAGCCAGAAAAAAAATGACTCTCTCTTACCAATTACTGAGCTGCTAATACATATCCAATATCTTATTGGATCATCCTTTGGTTAAATTTTTTAAACTTAATTAGAATGCAAATTAACAGTAGAAAATATAGCAATTATGGCTACAGGGGGACAAGAGAAAAAGTCATTTTCATCCAAGAATGCAAGTTGTTGGAACTGTAATGAAAAGTCTAGTTATTTCTATTTTACAGAAATGTTTATGGCCTCAAAAAATGAACTAGAAAACCCTCGCAAAATCGTGCTAAACTGGAATTTCCAGTCTGTTCAGAAAATGTCACTTTAGGGACATCACAACATTAGCAATGCATCTCTAATTAATGTCACTTAGTTGATTTTTGCTGATTTGTTAAATTGGGTAGGCTAATGTAGCAAGCATTCTGGATGGTGCAACAGTGAAGCATTAGGTTGCTGGCTGAAGGTAGTGGTTCAAACAAACCCAGTGGTGTCAATCTCCCAGCAGATCCATGGGAGAAAGACCTGAGGATCTGATCCTGTAAATACTACAGCCTAGAAAATTGGATAAGGCAGTTCTGCTCTGTCACATGGATTCACTATGAATTCAAATGGACTGGACAGCACCTAACAATAAGAATGTAGCAAAATCTTCTGTGTCTTGTGGAAGAAATGAAGGTAAGAAATGAAGCAAGAGTATTGTATAATGAGCAAGAAATATGACTCCAGAAATGCCTGGAGATGATTGATGAATCATGAAGAGATTGATATTTGTACACCTCATACATGTAAGAAAAATGTTTGTCAGTGGCTTTAGAGACATATGTAAATGCATGCAAAACATATGCTTATTTCACATGGACAGTGCTATTATATGGCAGTGGCCAAGGCCAGGTTGTTGTCGTTGTTGTTAAGTGTCATCGAGTAGGTTCTGACCCATAGTGACCCTGGATAGGGTTTCTAAGGAGCGGCTGGTGAGCTTGAACCACCAACCTTGCAGTTCAAACAGGTTTGCAGTTAAGGCGAGGTTAAGGAGGGGTAAAATCAGAACAATGAAAGACCAACAGCAATAGAAGTGTAACAGAACGCACAAGGCATTGAAGAATGGTATGATGTGAGAATCAGATGACTTCAAATTAAATCAGAATGAAGATTGATTCAAATTCTCAAGATCTTAAAGAGTAAAGTAAGAAAGGATACCCCTAAAGAGAAAAAAATGTAATTACTAATGGTTTGTCAATGTACAATCGTCCATATTTTAAAACAATTTATACTTTTATATGGAAATTAAGCATATAACATAACAAGTGAGCGAGTATGTAAACAGACATAACAAAAACAAAATGATTTAATGAGTTCATTATGTTAAAAAAAATAACAATAAGAAGGATAAACCAACAATACAGATAAACAGTAAGAGCTGTAAAGCTGTAAAGGAAAGAAACCTGAATATTTTTGAATGAACAGAATGTTCTGCACTGTGTTAAAGGAATGTGAGGTAACATCAAAACCTGTTAGGATCCTGTTGCTGGGTCCCCAGTTGGTCCAAAGAGCAGCATCTTTAATGAGCAATGACCTGGACACTGACTCAACATCTTGACATGGCCACAAACCATCTTGACACTGCCATCTTCTATTAGAGTCTAATGCTGGATCCAGTCTTGGATATTTTAGGGAAGTAGAAAACAAGTTAACCATCTGCCTTTTTTTAGAAGTGGTTTTAAAGCAATGATATTCCAAAAATTGATGCTACCAATTTGCTACTGGTTAAATATCTAACTACAAATGACTGTCTACTATTCAGGTCATGCAATCATAAGATTCCATTTTCCTTAGACATCTTTGCACCAAATAATCAAAGTGTCAAAGGATTTAGTTTGACTACACTGAAAAAATTTTTTTTTAAAGAAACTTATCTTTGGATTGAAAATCCAAAAAAGAATTATAAGTAGACAACCAAATGTAAAAATATCTGTAAAAATATACCGGGTTTACAATAAAAGGGTTAAAAATAAAAGGGTTTACAATACTTAGAGAAGGAAGAGATAAGGTCATCATTAACAAAATTCTAAAACAATACACCCATCCTCACTTATAAAGATGAGTAAGTTCCAAAGAAACTTGGTATTATTGGGAAAATGGAGGATGACCACATTAGATCACAAAATGGATGATAGCTACATCATTATATAACTGCCAGATTACATCACCATATGCCAAACAACTGGTTATCATAGCTCAGCCAAGTTGGAGATGTAACCTTAACCATTATAGCCAGCAATTCCGCAGCCTCACATCTTAGCATTCATTACTGATACATATATGTCATAAATGCACAAAATAGATAGTATATATATAT
>NW_006408878.1:2013914-2015340 GCF_000296735.1 Chrysochloris asiatica
AAAAGGCAATGAGACAAGCATTTTTATATTTACCTGTTGAGAGAATACATTAAAACTGCCTTTTTGGAAAGAAAGTGGAGGAAAGTCTTTGACCTAGTAGTTTCATAGCTAGGAATCTATTCTAAGGTAAACTAGACAAAAACCTATTGCCAATGAACCAATTCTGACTCATAGCAACCCTGTATAGGGTTTCCAAAGTTGTAAATCTTTAAGTAATTCTAAATACATATAAAAATCCATACACATAGATGCAACTAAAATGTCATATATATGCAAGGACATTCTCAACAATGAATGGGTAAGCAGATTATGATATATTTCTGTTAGATAGACATAGATTTTTATGACATGGGAAAGTATTTCAGATAAACATTAAGGTCCACTATAAATAGAATTGGAAAAATAGGGAAAAAGCACTGTGAAATTAAAAGTGCTAAGGAAGAAAAATAGTCAGTTAGTGGGCATTAATATACCTACAGATTACACTGCCTTAATACCTATAAATCAGGACATCACTTCAACGTCATCACTAAATGTTTTTAGCAAAGTCTTCTGAAGGAAATTACTTTCCAAGGCATTGTACCTCCAATTGCATAATAAAATCAGGGCTTCAATTACTGAAATTTACTTTACAATAAATTTGCTGACATTATTCTACAAACAAAGCTCAGTAGGCTCACCTTCATTTAAGAAATCAAAGAATTTTTATTTATAAAAGGGAATTTCTATTCCAAGCCACTGGTAAAGGAAATGCCAAGCATAATAATTTTTTTTATTGTGAAAATTCTAGCTCAATGCATCTTCAATGCATGCTTAATTTAACATATCCAAAGGAGAAACATCTTCAAGATGTTCCAAGTGTGAAACCCACTCCAATTGTAAATGAGTCATGTTTATGGATGTGATTAGCAAACTGCCAGTGCATTCAGCTGTTGTGTAGGATTTAAAGTTAACTCAAATTCAAAATAATTCACTCTTAAAATTCCTTTTGTACCTGTATTCCAGACAATAACTCTACTTGAGTAAAAACTATGAATTCTTTACTAGACAAGGACTTATATGTAATTGGACAATTCTTTACTTTTTTTCAAATCAACAAGCATCTTCCATAAAATAAAATCAAGCTAAACATCACTCTTAATGGAGAGAAACTGAAAGCCTTCCCCTTGTGAACAGGTACCAGACAAGGACGCTCTTTATCACCATTCTTATTCAATATTGTGCTGGAAGTCATAGCAAGAGCTATACGGCAAGATAGGGAAATTAAAGGCATCCAAATAGACAAAGAGGAAGTAAAACTCTCTCTATTTGCAGATGATATGATCCTTTACATAGAAAACCCAAAGACTCAGCAAAAAAAACTACTGGAACTCATTGGATGATTCAGCAAAGTGTCAGGGTACAAGATCAACATAAAAGATCAGTT
>NW_006408878.1:2020000-2037913 GCF_000296735.1 Chrysochloris asiatica
AAAAAAAAGAGCTAAAGTGAGTAGAGAGAAATTCTGTTAACTGATGGTATATGGAGGGGATTATAATCATTGTAATGAAACAAGATGTATGATTGTTGAAAGTGAACTGATGATCTGCCCTGTAAACTTTCACTCAATCTACATACGAACCTTAATTTTTTTTTTTTTAAATCAAGCTATAGACAAAATCTCAACCAACTGATAAAGCATTAGATTAAAAAAACTACAACAACACAGTTTTCCCCTTTACACTATTAACATGAAGACGAGGAAGACCCCAATGTGATAAACTTACACAATAACAGAAATAGCAGATACAAAGGTGACAGTAATCATGAGGACAAGCAGTGTTTCATTCTATTATGCATACATAGGGTTGCTATGAGCTGGAAATGACCCAGCCACACCCAAAAACAACAAGCCATTAACTTCCTTCCATTCAACAAGCATTACCATGTTTACCTAAAAGACCAGAGGAGTTATTCACTTTCATGTTGTTGTTGTTGTTTTTAAGTACCATCCAGTGGGTTCCAACCCAGAGCAGCTAGTTAGAAAAGAAGGAAGTTTCTAATTATTCTTAAATAAGTTCCAACACATTTCTAAAACAATTTCACACAAATACATTCCTCTGTAGTTTTTGGTTGTTTTTTTTTAAATGCACAAATGAAAATTACAAACAGAGACTACTTAAAATAAATTATAACTATGGAACAGCAATGACTATATTTGGATATATAATTAAGTGACTAATTATTTCAAAAACGCAACTTTGCACTCAAGTAGATATTCACTAACCTGTACCAATTTTCCTCCCACTCCAATTCCCCAACTTTCTCTGGTGTTTTTCACATCAATTTTAACTTCTTACGATTTTGTTTTATTTTTTGCTTTGTGTGTGTGTGTGTGATTGTTGCTTTCTCTATAATGAGTAATTCGGTGAACAGTCCCATGTCTTTTATTACCATGTGCAACTCAATCATGTTTTCCTGTCAATATATCTGTGAAGAAGAATTTGTCCACATCATCTGACCCTTCATCTTTTACCCTGTGTGACTTCTGCAAGACAATATCAGAAAGGAAATTGTTGCTTTTTGGTTGTATCATCTATTGAGCTCTGGTAGCGTAGTGGTTACAAATCGGGCTGTGAACCTTAAGGTCAGCAGTTCGAAACTACCAGCTGTTCCACGGGAGAACGATGAGGCGTTCTGCTCCCATAAAGATTTACAGCCTCGGAAACCCTGTACAGGGTCGCTATGAGTCGGAATCGGCTCCACGGCACATAACAACTCTATTGCAATAAGACAAATTTGATAAAAGACAAAAATTAGATAAAAGACATTAATTGTATACTATAGGATTGAACTCACAATGCAATTCAGCTACATTTTTATGGTTGCCAGGGAAGTTTTAGGTCTCTGCTTTACTTATCCTTTTGAGATATTGTTACATCAGGAAAGAGTCTCTGGGTGGTACAAACTGTTCTTGTGTTTGGCTGCTAACCCAAAATTTGGAGCCAAAAGATTGGAGGCCTGAGTTACCCCAGAGGCACCTCAGGGACAAGCTCAGCAATCTACTTCTGATAAATCAGCTATTGAAAACCCTATGGAGCCCACTCCTACTCAGATAAACATGGGGTCACCTGAACTCAGAGCCAACTCAACAGCAACTGGTTTATTACTTAGAAAAAGAAAGAAAGCACACTATATTGAATTCATATTTTAATATTAACTAACCACAAAAGTGTGTCTTAAGTCCAAGGAGATACAAAGATTTTGAAATGAAATTATAAGCACACAACCTGTAAATCAAAGCAAAATGTAAAACCTTCTGATAAGAAGATGAAGTTCAACATAACTTCTGGTTAGGTGTGATGATAAAGCACTGAAGCACAAAGTCGATTTGAATCACAAGGTTGATGGTTCAAATTCACCAGCCACTCCTTGGAAACCCTATACAGGGTCACTATGAATCGGAACTGACTCACTGGCACTTAACAACAAGTATCTTTTAATACTAGTCTTCTCAACTTCTCACTAAAACCCTGAAGACAACCTTTAAATCCAAAACTAATGGAAAATATGTTACATAATCTAGGAGGAACAGATAGATTGTAACTATGAAAACTCCAGTGGGAATTTAGTGGTATAGTGCTATAGGATAAGCACTGGACTATTAATGCAAGGCTAGTTATTCAAACCAACCATTTGTTCCTTTGAAATCCTATACTGTATACCGGCTCACTGTGCATCCGAATCAGATCAACAGAACTTAGTAACAACAACAGCACAGTGTCTTAGTTATCTAGTGGGCTGCTAGAGAAATACTACAAGTGGATGGTTTTAACAAACTGAAACTTACTCTCTCACATTTTAGGAGGCTGGGAGTCTGAATTCAGGGAGGCAGCTACAGCCGAAGGCTTTCTGGCTCTGTTAGCTCTTGGAGAAGACCCTTGTCATGAATCTTCCTTTGGATCTAGGTAGTAATTTCTCAATACAGGGACCCAGGGTCCAAAGAATGCGCTCCACTCCCAGCTCTCATGGGTGGTTTGTTGTTATTGTTGTTATTAAGTGCCATCAAATTGGTTCCAACCCATAGTGACCCTGTATAGGGTTTCTGAGGAGCAGCTGGTGAGCTTGAACCACTGACTTGTGGGTTCCTCTTTTTATGCTCACTTCTCTCTCCTTTCATCTTTTGTAAGATGTAGGTCACACCAAAAGGAAATTCCCCTTACATTGGATCAGGTCTGTGATTGAGTAAGTGTATTGCATTCAGCCTAACTCTCTTATAACTGATCAGCTGAACACATCACATTACATCATAGGGAATCATTGCATCAATATATAACTGCAAAATTACATTATATAACTTTCAAATCACTGAGCGTCATAGCCTAGCCAAGTTGACACATATGAGAGAACTGGCTTCAAAAAGTTCATAGGAAAAATATTTTGAAACCCTGCCTCATATTTTGTTGTTGTTAAGTGTCATAGAGTCAATTCCAACCCAAAGAGTTCCTGTGTAGGGTTTTCAAGGAGCGGCTGGTGGGCTTGAACTGCCGACCTTGTGGTTAGCAGTCTAGTGCTTATCCTGCAGCATCACACAGAGGAACACAACTCAATTCATGACACACACCAGATTCTTCTTCCATTTCCAGTCTCTTGTTCACAGACATAGAAAACTAAAAATACCATCTTCTTTCCTTTCTCAGGAAAGAAATTCTCTGAGAGAGGTTCTGTCCATCTACTCTTCCTTCTTTTGATCCATAGAACTTGGAAGAACCCAGCATGTCATGCCAGGCAGGTCCTTTGAGCTAGAGGAGTGCTCCAAGTTCTTGGCTCAGCATAAATCTCCTTGCTTCCTGCTTGGCAAGAAAAGCCAGTTGTTTGGATGTTCATGATTTAACAAACAAGTATTTATGCAGGGTTGTGGCAGGAAGCTAAAACTTTATCTCATTTGATATTTTATCTTTATCAACAGATGTAATAAGATGGTCAACAAAATAAGTAGAAATGACAAACTGAAACTTTGCTCACTAAATTTGCTTGATTTAACAAACAGATTTTGAGTGTAAAAGGAAAACAAGGACATATTTACATGGTACTCAAAAAGCTATGCCTTTTTTGTATTGAATTAGTTTCATTATTTAAACCATTGTTAATAAAATATAAAAGCATCCAGCTAGAGCATAGAATTCATTATAATCACATTGGCTTTCTATTTCTACATAAATGCATATAAGACTTAAATAAGGAGCTCTGGTAGTATAGTGGTTATGAGTCGAAACTACCAGCAGTTCGATGGGGGAAAGATGAGGCTTTCTGCTCCTGTAAAGATTTACAACTTCGGAAACTCTATGCAGTGTCACTATGGGTAGGAACCGACTCCATGGCATACCACCACCACCACAAAGACTTAAATGGATTATGGAAGTTTTTCTATATATAGTGAACGTGTAAGGATAATCCAAAAGAAAATTCATTGACTGGCTGAGTGAATATTTATGAAATGATCATGGAATCAATTATTCCTGTTTCATATATGTAGAAATGTATTAAGACTGCAATTAAGATAGCTTTGGCCTGGTCACAGCCAAAGCTATCTTTGGCTTTTTGAAGTTTTAGAAGATAAGACACCACACTATTCCATTTCACTTCAGTTGAAAATACAAGAGTTTGAAAAGATAACATGAAACAATAGGTGTGAAGAGCTTTGCTGACAGCCAGTTATGGTGTAAACCTGGTTTTTCCCACTTTCCCATCAACCACAGGGGTAAACAGAAATGAAATAAAACTGTATGCAAATGATGCCATTCAGTCATCAACTATTCAAGGTCTAACCTTCCCCCAAAGAAAACAAATCCATTAATACAGAGTAGATTCCTACTCATGGTAATCCCATATGTTGCTAGAAATCAGAACCGACTCAACAGTGCTTATAACATTATATATACATATATATAGTCAGACTTATTGAAGTACAATTTACACACAACAGAATTCACCTTTTTAGTATACGTTCTTAAGAATTTTTATAACCACATAAACACAACTAAGATACAGAATGATTACATCAGCCCCCAAACTCCTCTTTTTCTCCTTTATAGTCAATTACTCCCTTTGCCAGCCCCTGGAAACTGCCAATCTATTTTCTCTTTTTAAAGTTATGCTTTCTTAAGAATTTCATATTAATAAACTTTGGAGTCCTGATATGGATAAAGCACTAGACTGCAAGACAGCTTGAACTGCAAGTTCAGTGGTTCAAACTCACCAGCCACTCCTCAGAAACCCTATACAGAGTCATGATGAGTCAGAACCAATTTGATGGCACTTAACAACAACAACATGTAACATTTCTATTCTTGGAGTTCTGCTGTGACACTATGGGCTAATGTGTTGGATTGCAAGGTTGGTTTGAATGGCAAGGTTGATGGTTCAAGCTCACCAGCTACTAGTCATTCAATTATTTTTACTACTGAGTAGTATTTCCAGGAAAGGGACATCAACATTTGTTATTCACTTACCAGTGTTGATTTGTGTTTTCATTTCTCTGTGTAAACACCTAAAAGTGGGATTACTGGTAAATTTATATTTATCTCTACAAGAAATTGCCAAACAGTTTTCCAAAGTGGCTGTAGCTATCTATCTACATTTTCATAGCAATACACGAGAGTTCCTGTTGTCCCACATTCCTCTAAATACTTGGTATTGTCAAGTGTTTTGTTGTTGTTGTTTGACAGCTAGCTACACTTAATATGTTTATTTTAACTGTTGTGGTCCTTAAAATAGATAGAAACTATATTATTTAAGAAATATTTTGAGGTAAAGCAGACAAAATTTGTGGATAGTTTCAATACGAAAGAATGAGGGACGGAGAATGTTCAAACATATTTCCAGATTTTGCTACTTCAGCAACTGATACATGGTCATGACATATAATAAATGAAGGAAGGTTGGAGAAAAAAAAAGTATGGAAGGACAAAAATAATACTTCTGCATTGGACATTTAAGATACCCACCAAACATCCAATGAAAAATGATTCCAAAAGCCATACATATCATTGTAAGAAACTATAGAGTCAGAGAGTCTGTCAATTTCTGTTCTTGTGTCTTTGTGTTTGCATGCTCAGCAAATACCTAGGTCACAAAATAAAAGACAAAGTTACAGGGCTCATGGGTGTAATTTTACCTCCTACGGATAAAAGTAAATTGAAGTCCTATCCACTGGTACCTGGAATGTCTTATTAGGAAATGGGGTCTTTGCAGATATAGTTAGTTAGCATGAAGTCATACTGTCATACTGGAGAAAGGTGGACCATAATCCAATACAATCGGTGTCCTTAGGAAAAAAGAAGAGACACAACATTTAGAAAAGACAGCCACATGAAGATGGAGACAGATTGATATAATGCTGCCTCAAACCAAGGAACATGCACTACCAGAAGCTGAGAAAGACAAGAAACGACCTTCCCCTACTGAGTGGCCCTTCTGACATGCCAATTTCAGGCTTCTAGGCTCCAGAGTTGTGAGACAATAAATTTCTGGCATTTAAAACCACCCAGTTTGTAGCACGTCATTACAGTGTCCCTAGGAAATTAATTCAGCCTTCAAATCCAGCTAGACAAAGCCTTGGAAAATTGCTTTGAAATTTCAAAGCCTTTCACATTATACTTGGGTACCACTCTGTCTGCACTTGTCAGTTACCCTTCTCTTTCCTCCCCCCAACTTCATTTGCCACTGTTCCTGAGTCACACTAGATGAACAAAGAGCTGAGAACCACAATACCCCCACAGATTACACCCCCTAAAAGAAACCAAAATAGTATAGCAAGGAGGTTGAAAATCTATAAAAATTCCTCTCTGTTCATAGACCATTATTTATTTTCATGACATTTTAAAATTAGAGATGTTTCTATTCTATTTTGGTAGACGAGAAGAACTATGTAATCTTATAAAAGGCCATTAAGAAACAGAGACTACAAATTCTATCTCAACATATGGGAAAGATTTTTATATCCTTGTGCTGCTGTTGTGTGCTGTTGGGTCAATTCCTAAAGTCTGGTCATTTCCAAATCCGATCACATTTGCTTTCTCAATTCACCTCTTTTTCAATATATTCCATGATATGACCTTTTCTGAGACTAAATTTAAATTAATTTTCTATTAAAAATGTTCTAACATTCCTTGTGGAACATGAGGAAGAGAAGATTCAGAATTAGAAGTCCCTAAACTAGTCCATTTCAATCTCTCTTGGATCTGTGTGGTGCTGAGGGTTAATGTATCAGACTGCAAAGCCATTTGAACTGCAAGGTCAGTGATTCAAGCTCACCAGCTTCTCCTCAGAAACCCTGTACAGGGTCGCCATGGGTCAGAACCGACTTGATGGCACTTCACAACAATGACATTGACATTTAAGTATTGCCCAGTTTGTTTGTTTTATTTTTTTCAATAATAACTCCTTGGTCATTGGTCCCCCAAAAAATGCTATTATAAGATTTTTGGCCCAACAGATAAAAAAGGCTTGTGTTTCAAAATGTTGTCTCAAAGGCCCAAGTGCCATTTAGGACATTCTCCAGAGAATGTAGCACCTAACTCAGCAGAGTTCATAATCATGGTATTATGGAAAAAGCCAAAAAAGAAAATTGCATCTGTAGTTTTCACAACCACTCCCCCTACCCCCCCAGGATACCAATAAAACTCAGATAGCAAAACAGAAAAACAGATGCCCACTGAACAAGCAGAAGGATTCAAACTTGAAGAACCCCCTCCGCTCTAACCTGTTTTTTCATCCCTAAATAACCAACACACCCCTCACCACCATCACCCCCACCCCACCCCACCCCAGCATCCTATTGTTCTTCCTCTTTATGATGTAGCTATGGTTAAAGTCTTCTCTGAAAGATTACAACCAACTAGAATAGTTATTTATGTTGTCTTGGTTTTTGCCTTCACATATAATACAAACATACTGAGTTCTAAAATATGTGGCTTTCTGCCTAGATACTTGCTGCTTTGTTTATTCTAAAGAGCTTGGTGAGAATCTGTTAATATCACTTACATTTTGTTATGGGTGAATCTGTCAAAAAAAAAAAAAAGTCACTAATATGCAAATCAGTAAATGTTGTTTATGCCTTTGGCATCTTCCCCCTGAGAGACAACCTGGGCACAGGAAGAATCATCAAATGGGGAGGGAATTCTGTTACCAAAAAGCAGATTTGAATATGATTACAATGTATTCTGTATCTTACAACTTCAACACCCAAGATGAGCCACATTAATAGAAAAATAGAAGTGTAATAGTCACTGCTCAGAATGACTCTGTTTGAACAAATTTAAAAAATTGTAAGCCCATTGACCATGAAATCCTGACACTAAAAACTTAATTTAGAGGGAAAAAAACCCATGCAAAATAGTTAGGTAAATCCATTGGTAATATATAGAGAAGAAGAAACCCTCAGACATTTTTGTCTTCCTCTAGGAATCCGAAAACCAAGAAAATATTTTCAATCCATTCTCTTCCCTGAAAATAATGCCCACTTACTTGGGGTTGTATTTCTTGGTAGAAACAATGAAAGCATAACTGTTACAAAACAAACCAAAAAACTTCATTCTTCTTCTTTTATCATGGTCACTAGATGAAAACAGCCTGAACCGTGAGGCCATGGGGATCTGGAGAAATGGCGAACCTGGTGTAGTCTAGTGAGGGATATGGAGTCCTGGTGAGGCGCCGTGGGCTAATGTGCTGGACTGCAGCATTAGTTTGAGCCTAGAGGTCAACGGTTCAAGCTCACCAGTCGCTCCCTATAAAGGGTAATTATGAGTCGCCCACTAACATAAACTTGGACTCCTGGTGTGGTGCTGTAGGATCAGCACTGGACTGTGAGCTTCAAGGTCAGCAGTTCAAACCCACCAGGTGCTCCTTGGTAACCCTATGCAGGGTCGCTACGAATTGTAACGACTCAGTGGCACTTAAAAACCACAAACATGAACTCATTGCCTCCTAAACTTCCTGACTTTTAAGTTAGTGCTGTTAATTGGATTCCATATAGACTGTTCTCCTAAAGAATACAGTGTTCAAGAAACGAATATGTTGTTTGGTTTAAAGATGACTTCTGGGAATATATTTTTGTTTAAGTTATAAAGTTTAAAGATTATTTCAGGACAATAGTTTCAGGGCTGCATCTAGCTTTAATGTCTCCAGCAAATCTGGATTCTATGAACCTTTGAAATTCTGTTGTGTATTTTCCACTTTTGGGTTAGGATTCTCCTATAGACTATTTTATCAAAATGTCCAGTAATAGTAGCCAAGCAACATCCCATTCTTCTAGTTTCCTGGCAAAGAAGGCATTTGTTCACAGAAGTTATTAAGCAAACATTACTTTCTTTCCTCCCATTCCTAATTCTTCCATTCCCTCTGCAGCACCAGGCAAATACAGACCAATTGTTATACATGTGATGCCTGCTTGAAAGCTTTTAAGACCCAAGACACTACATAGGAAGTAGGAGACAGACCAGAAACACTAAAAATGATATAAGCCTAAATCCTGGGGTTTCCCTGAAATCATGACCTTAAGATCTCTAAACCAAGAAACCAAATCTCATGAAATGTCTTGTTGTACATAAGTTACTACCATAGCTGCTCTTTTTCCTAAAAATATATAACACACAATACTTGCTAATTGAATATTTTATAGGTAAATAAGTATTCGCAACGATTTCATTAATATGCTCTACAACCATTACCCTTAATTAATGTGAATTTTCCAACACCATGTAAAGACTTCTGGTGTGGTGCTGTAGGAATAGCACCGGACTGCAAACCACAAGGTCGGCAGTTCAAACCCACCAGCTGCTCCTCGGAAACCCTGTAGAGAGTTGCTAAAGGTTGGAATCAACTGGTCAGCCCTTAACAACAACAACAACATATAAAGAAAGTCAGTGCTGCGAAAGCAAACACTTAACAACAGCAGCAAACGTTGGAGTTGGATTATGGACTTAAATATAAAACCACCAATGATTCTTATACTGAAATATTTTTATTGTAATGTTAACCAGCTTACATACCTTACATAGTTCCAAAGGGCCATGCTTAACAATATAGTCAGCAATCAAAACTATTAGGTGTAATGAAGTCTTGATACGTGCTATAATATGGATGGAACACGAAGACACTTTGTTGAGTAAAGTAAGTCAATCACAAAGGACAAATACAGTATAACCTCACAGATACAAAATGACAAATGCATAGAGACCCAAGTTTATAAATGGCTACAAGGATGGGAGGGAGGGAGGAAAGGAGAGTTTTGCTTATGGTGGTTCAAACGCACCAGTTGGTCCATGGGAGAAAGATGAAGCAGTCTTCTTCTGTAACAATTTACATTCCTATAACCCTGTGGGATTGGTGTCCTCGTGTGGTGCTGGGGTTAATGTGCCAAGCTGCAAAGTCGGTTTGAACAGAAAGATCAGTGGTTCAAGCTCACCAGCTGCTCCTTGGAAACCCTATACAGGGTTACAATGGGTCGGAACCAAGTTGATGGCACCAAACCAAACAAATAACCCTAGGGAGTAGTTCAGTTGTGTCCTACAGTATCACTTTGAGTCAGAATCAACTTGAATGGCAATGGACTGTTTTGGTTTTCTGCCTTTTGTCCTCTTTGAAATACATATGCCTTCTACACTGAAATGACATGATGAAGACTCCTTTCATTCTTCAGTTATTTTTGTGAAAGCATGGCATTAGTATCTGAGGGAGACTCATTAACAACCTGAGATTAGCTGATGATACTGCCTTACTTGCTGGAGATGAAAAGGACTTGAAGTACTTACTGATTGAAGATCAAATACTATATATAGCCTTCATTATAGATTACACCTCAATGTGAAAAAAAATGAAATCGTTCAAAAACTGGACCAATAAATAATATCATGATAAAAGGAGAAAAAGTTGATGTTTCCAAAGATTTTATTTTGCTTGGATCCACAATCAATACTCATGAAGGGGTTGTTGTTATTAAGTGCCATCTAGTAAGGAGCTCTGGTAGTGTAGTGGTTACGAATCGGGCTGCGAACCTCAAGGTCAGCAGTTCAAAAAAACTACCAGCTGTTCCACGGGAGAAAGATGAGGCTTTCTGCTCCCGCAAAGATTTACAGCCTCGGAAACCCTGTACACGGTCGCTAGGAGTCAGAACCAACTCCACGGCACATAACAACAACAACAAGTCAGTTCCAAGTAAAGACCCTGTATAGGGTTTCCAAGGAGAAGCTGGTGGGTTTGGACTGCAGACCTTGTGAATCGCAGTCCAGTGCTGACCCTATAGCACCACACCAGGAGTCCTCTCATGGACGTAGCAGTTAAGAAATCAAATGAAATATTGCATTAGGCAAACCTGCTGCAAAAGATCTCTTTAAAGTGTTAAAAAGCAATGTTGTCAGTGTGAGGATTAAGGTACACCTGACCCAAGACATGGCATTTTTAACAGGTCCATATATATGTGAAAGTTGGGCAGTGAATAAGAAAGACCGTAAAAGAATCAATGCATTTGAATTATGGTGTTGAAGGAGAATATTAAAAGCACCATGGACTGCCAGAAAAACAAACAAATCTGTCTTGGAAGAAGTACAGCCAGAATGCTCCTGAGAAGTGAGGATATTGACACTTCTCTCGTTCTTTGGACATGTGACCTGGAAGGATCAGTTTCTGGAGATGAACATCATGCTTGGTAAAGTGGAGGGTCAGAGAAGAAGAGGAAGATCTCCTACCAGATGGGCAGATGTGGTGGCAGCAACACAAAAGAACAACTCTATGAATGAATGACTCAGGACCGGGCAGTGTTTTGTTCTGTGTTGCATAGGGTTGCTATGAGTCAAAACAAACTAGGTCGCACCTAACAACAGCAACATTACAACAAGTTGCTGTTGAGTCAATGCCAGCTCCTGGCAGCTCCAGGTGTTAGCACAAAGCATGAAAACCAGGGAGTTTTCAGTGGCTGACAGTCTTAGTAGATTGCCAAGCCTGTCTTCTAAAGTGCCTCTGGGAAGACTAGGCCCTCTGTCCTGTAAGTTAGCAGCCTAGTGTGTTAACTCTTTTCACAACTTAAGTACTCCATAGACTTTGATTCGCTTATTCAGTCTTCCAAATATTGGCACTCTACATTTACAGCTCCGGTAGCATAGTGGTTATGAATCAGGCTGCGAACCGCAAGGTCAGCAGTTCAAAACTACCAGCGGTTCCACGGGAGAAAGATGAGGCTTTCTGCTCCCGTAAAGATTTACAGCCTCGGAAACCCTGTACAGGGTCACTATGAGTCAGAACCGACTCCATAGCACATAACAACAGCAACAACATTTATTAAATCAAGGAAAACATATCTAAATCACATCTAGAGTAAATCACATAAAGTATTATGTGAACACCCCATTAAAAAAACAAGGTATGTAATGAAGCTGGTGGCCAGTATGGTAGAGTTTGGGGATAATGGCATATAAGCAACAGCTGGTAGAAATGAAGCTGGCTCGCTTGAGCAAGAGTATATTTCACACAGTCAAAAGAGTTAGGAATAGCATATAATGATTGGCATTTCATCTACCTAATACTAATGAACAGGTAGCAGAGACCAGCTGGATTCTCAATAAATCCAAGTCTTCTTCCCAAACACACAGCTAAACTCTATTTCTCAGCCACCTTTTCAGTTAATTGGGGCTGTGTGCTGCATGACTGGCCTCTAGCAATGGAATGTGACATGTGATTCTCCACATTTTCCTGAGAAGTGAATTATTGCCATTTTTGTGTGCCATCAAGTCTATTCTGACTCATAATGACCCTATATGTCAGTGCAAAACTGCCCAAAGGACTTTAGAGTTCTCTAGGTTATAAGCATTTTAGAATAGTCATTGAAGACTGTTTTCAACTTCTGAAGTCTGAAACTGATCAAGCATACACTCAAGATACATTGATTTACTTTCATTTATTACTGATAACTGAAATATGGAAGCTGGAAATAAAAAGGGGTCAACAATTAGAAAATATGGCCTTGGTGATGGAAATGACAAGATAGATTGCATGATACAAATTTTTCAAGACTAACAACTTATTCACTGCAAATACTTCTTTTTTCAACAACATGAACAGTGACTATACATGTGAACCTTACCAGACAGAATACACAGGAATCCAGACCTTCAGTTGCTCATATGCAAGTTCAAGTTGAAGCTGAAGAAAATGAATTCAAATCCATGAGAACCAAATATGACCTTGACTATAATCCAATTGAATGTAGAGACCATCTCAATAATAGAACACTGATGACCAAAGACCAGAAGAGTTGTCATCAAAGGCATCATGCATGAGAGAAGCAAAAGGGCAGTAAAAAGACAGGAAAGAAAAAAAAGACCACAGCAGATGTCAGAAGAACCTGGAAAACTTGCTCTTAAATGCAGAATGGATAAAGTCAAATAAAGAAATGAAGAAGCTAAAAATCTGAGCAGTTTTCAAAGGACAGCTCAAGACAAAATAAAGTACTACAATGAGATGTACAGAGACTTGGAATTAGAAAACCAAAAGGGAAGAGCACATTTGGCACTTCACAAACTGGAAAAATTCAAGCTTTGAAATGCAATACTAAAGGATTCTCGGGGCAAATTGCATGTTGTATTAGGCAAATCTTCTGCAAAAGACCTTGTTAAAGCGTTAAAGAGCAAAGATGTCACTTTAAGGACTAAGGTGTGTCTGACTCGAGCCATATTATATTCAATCACTTTATACACATGTGAAAATTGGACAATGAATAAAGAAGACTGTAGAAGAATTGATGCATTTGAATTACGGTCTTGGCAGAGAATACTGAAAGTATCTTGGACTGCCAGAAGAATGAACAAATCTGTCTTGGAAGAAGTACAGCCAGAATGCTCCTTAGAAGAGAGGAGAGTGAGACTTTACCTCACAAACTTTGGACATACTGGCAGGAGAACTAGTCCCTGGAGAAGACGGGTCACTGAGATGAACTGACGCACTGGCTACAACAATGGACTCCAATATAGAAATGATTGTGAGGATGGCATGGGACTGGGTGTGTTTTGTTCTGTTGTGTACAGAGGTTAACTATGAGTCAGAAATGACTCAATGGCAGCTAACCACAGCAATCTTTGGTTTGTAGGGGGCTCAGAATGCCAGGTATTCTCTCCCATGGAACAGCTGATGTATTAGAAGTTGAACACATCACCATTGTGCTACAAGGATTAGTAGCTACAGTGAATGGATCTAAACCCTACACTACCTCGGGCTCTCTCCTTACCTCAGAGTCTCCCATTTTGAAGGTCTCTCCAATATCTCTTTTTTTTTTCCTCTTAATTTTGGTATTTTTATACAGTTTTCTTAAATGCTTGCGTATCTGTGTGCTGCCTGTCAGAGAAATCAATTCTTTGTGGAGAGGAGCAGAGGGAGGGGAAATCCTGTGTCTTCTCCCATGCTCTCAGCAGCACACCTGGTAATGTGCCCTACACACATAGGAAATTTGAAATGCTACACTTAGACAATTTCAATTAGTCAAGCTGAGGCCAACTCATTAAAGCAAGCATTCCTAGTGATTAGTAACACCTTCCTAATCTCCAGGTGGCGGTCCCTTGTCATCCTCAGCCAAAAAAATAAAATCACTTAGAAAATGAGCCCCCACTTGCTGAGTGAGTTTCAGACTCACAAAAACATCTGCTGGTTTTCTTGAATGGGTAGCAACTTCACAGAAATATAACAGCAAGGAACAACAGCAAAAATGAAAAACCTATCAGCTTAGGGCACCTTCCTAGAGAAACCCTGGTATTTTTGTTTTGAAATAACCTCTACTATTTAACTCAGCCTAGGTTTTCAAAGTTTACATAACATGGGTGGGTCAGTTTTCCCATATGATAGAAGAGCTCTCCCCTCCCCCCTTAGCCAGTTCCCTCAGTAAGTATATGAACACTCAGGGACTGGACTTTATCTGTTTTCTAACTCATCCTTTCATTCGAGTCTTCCTAAACAGTCTGACAACATGAAGCACTTTTGATGTCACCAACCATCATTTTGGGAAAACCTAGTGTCCTGGTGTGGCCCTGTGGGTTAATGCACTGGCCTGCAAAGTCAATTTGAACTATAAGGTCGGTGGTTCAAGCTCACCAGCCACTCCTTGGAAACCCTATACAGGGTCGTTATGGGTCAGAACTCAGTCAATGGCACAGAAACAACAGTATTCCCCTAACAGTTGTCTTTCCCTGACCCTATATCTATCATTTTGTGTCTCACACTTCAGATCTAGTATCAGGAAAGACCGGTCCCTAGGGAAGAACATTATGCTTGGTAAAGGGAGGGTCAGTAAAACAAAGGAAAAGCCCCAATGAGATGGATTGACCCTGTGGCAGCAATAATGGGCTCAAGTTTAACAATTGTGAGGATGGTACAGAATGGGCAGTATTCCATTCTGTTTGCATAGGATCACAATGAGTTGGAACCAACACGATGGCACGTAACAACAACAACAACAAATATCTATCACTGATTTCTACCCATAATACCACATGAATACTTCTGAAGCCCCTCCATTTCTCTCCATCTTTACAACCATCCCTCTAGTCGACACTATGTCATAAGTAGTCTTGTATCTTTGTAAGTCTCTATTGTTCTATTCCATATATACCTTTGCTTCCCACCTATCTTTTCTCTGCACTGAGCTTAAAAGAGTTGTTTAACAAATTTCACGTTATGCCTCATGTGTTTTCAGTAGCTTTCTTTTTCTGTGAAAATTAAATTCCCCGATTATGATCCAACGGTCCTTCTTGATGTGTCTCTCACATCTCATATAGCACCAAATGCCCCATTCAATCTCTTTGGTATGTCTTCCAGCCCTCAAGTGTCTGCTCTCACCTGCTATGAGTTACATGGTGATGTAAATGGTCAATGCACTGAACTTCTAACCAAAAGATTGGTTGTTCAAATCCACTCAGACAACATCAAATATGAAAACCCTATGGAGTACAGTCCTACTCTGACACACATGGGGTCGCCATGAGGTGGGGTCAGCTCAATGACTACTGGTTGAATCATTGGCTCTACTACTGAGGTTATGCATTCCCTCCCCCCACGTTTATGAGTTGATTCCTCTTTACCCATCAGATGTCCCCTGTAAGGGAAGATTTCCCTGATAATAACTAATGTTCATATTATTCATTCAGGTAGAATCCTGGTATGGTGCTGTAAAATAATGCACAGTACCACGAAGTTGGTTTGAATTTCAAGGTAAGAAGCTCAAATCCACCAGCTGCTTCTTGGAAACCATGTACAGGGTCACAATGAGTTGGAGCTGACACGATGGCACTTAACAACAACAACATTCTTTGGGTTAGCTTCATGGTGCTTGTCAGAGTTTGAATTTGCTATTTATTTTTGTGAACATTTTCTTAAGCCACTAATGATTAGTTTGTTGTTGTTAAGTACCATGGACTCGGTTCCGACTCATGGTGACCCTGCACAGTGTTTCCCAGGCTGCGAATCTTTACACAAGCAGAAAACCTCATCTTTCTCCCAGGGAACAGTACTAGTTTCAAACTGCTGACCTTGAGGTTAGCAGCCCGATTCATAACCACTCTGGTAGCATAGTGGTTACGAATCGGGCTGTGAACCGCAAGGTCAGCAGTTCGAAACTACCAGCGGCTCCGCGGGAGAAAGATGAGGCTTTCTGCTCCCATAAAGATTTACAGCCTTGGAAACCCTGTACAGGTTCGCTATGAGTCAGAACCGACTCCACGGCACATAACAACAACAACAACATACTACCAGAGCTCCTTACTAACGATGAGTATGCTCTTTGAAAGTAGGCTCCTCCTCTGTATTCTTCAGCAGTGTATCCCAGATCTTGGCATATCATTTTTGTTTTTGTTGTTAAGTGCCGTCGAGTCAGTTCCAAATCACAGCAACCTCTTTATAGGGTTTCTGAAATCACTGCATCAATTTTCTTTGAATGAATGAACAAATGAATTAATTGGTGTTATTTAATTCTCAGGACTATGCTACATTTAATACATGTTGAGTGTCCTTAGGGACATGGTGGCTCCATAAGATAAGCACTGGACTGTGAGCCACAAGGTCCAAGGTTCGAGCCCACCAGCGGCTTCACAGGAGAAAGATGAGGCTTTCTGCTCCCCCGAAGATTTAAAGCCTCGGAGACCCTATATAGGGCCTCTATGAGTCAGAACAGACTCAACGGCCCTTAATAACAGCAACAAGTGTCCTTAGGATCTTAGTAAATTAGCTTTAACACTTCCTTTTATTTCACAATGTACCTACAAAACATTCATCTTTGTAAGAAACTAGGAACACCTTTGTTAGAATTATGGTCAATAGTTTCTATATCCCCAAGATTCAGCACAATGCCTAAAAAAGAATGTTGTGAAATGCCATGGAGCATCTTCTGACCCTAGTGATCCTGTATAGAGTTTCAGAGGAGTGGAGGGTGGGTTTGAACCACCAACCCTATGCTTAGTAATACAGTGCTTATCCCACAGTGCCGTACCAGGACTCCAGAAGATGATGGGGACTCAAAAAATATCTGTTGATACAACAGAAGTGGCAACCCAGACTCAAAGTTGCTGCTTTATATAGAGAAAGCTTCCATTTATGCAGTCTGGAGTTAGCTCTCTGAACTCAAATGCTGCCTCCATCATTTAATAATTAAGTGACAGTGGACAAACCCTTTTGTTTTTCTAAGTCTCTATAAAATGAGGAGGATCATTGTTCCTATAGTCAAAGTGAGAATTCAGTGAGATAATCCTTATGAAATTTAGCTTTTCAACCAAATTAATACCTCAGGATAGCTGTTAGTGTGCTGGTGGAGGTTATTATTCTCAAACAAATAACCAATCCACAACAGCTTTAATCCATATCTGAGACTTTATACAACGAGAGACTACATAATGGCTTTTTCACACAGTCCTGCTTGCCAACCACAGTGGAAAAGAACAATGTGACTTGCAGAACAAACAAGTTAGATTTATTCTCTAGAACAAGATGACTACAAGGGACCCCTAAAACAATCTGAAACTCCAGGTTAATGACATTTTCCTTAGGAAGTCAACGGAAACTCACATTGCTTGTAGTTAGCATAAACCACCACTCACTTTCCAGGGTATCATTCTTTGAGGCAACCACCCACCTGAGATTTTGGAAAAGAAAAAAAACAAAACAAAAAAAACTCATCAAAGAACCTCTAGGCCCTCAGACCAATTAACTCAACAACTGCATATGAAGTTTACTTAAGATTCTATATCTCCCTTCAGTAACTCCAATACTCAAACCAATTAATTCTCTGTTTCTACAAGTTCACCACATAATGAAGTACATTTTTATAAAACCTTTTATTGTGAATTGAGTGAAGGTTTACAGAGAAGATCATCAG
>NW_006408878.1:2039866-2067839 GCF_000296735.1 Chrysochloris asiatica
TTTGCTCTTAAACACTTTAGAAATGTTTTGTGCAACAGATTTGCCTAATGTAATATGTTGTTTGATTTCTTGACTGTTACTTTCATGAGTGTTGATAGTTGATCCAAGAAGAATGAAGTCTTTGACAACTTCAATCTTTTCTCCATTGGTAAGAATGTTGTTTACTGGTCCAGTGGTGAGGATTTTTGTTTTCTTTACATTGAGATGCAATCTATACTGACAGCTGTGCTCTTTGATCTTCATCAGTAAATATTTTAAGTCCTCTTCACTTTCAGCAAGCAAAATTGTATCATCTGCAAATCACAGGTTATTAATGAGTCTTTCTCCAATCCTGATGCCATGTTTTCCTTCATATAACCCAGCTTCTGGGATTATTTGCTTAGCATACAGGGTAAATAAGTGTGGTGAAATAATACAATCCTGTTATATACCTTTCTTAATTTTAAACAATTCAGTGTTTCCATGTTCTGTTCTAACTTTGGTGATTAGTGTCTGGTATATTAAAAGCTCAAGAACATAGATGGTTCTAGTAAAAAGAGATGGGGATAAGATTCTTATGATTCAATAGTGAGTAATTGTTATCATGACTAATTGTGACTGTCGCAATTGTAAAGGTAGAATTTTTGTAACAAAAATAGGGGTGTAGTTAATCTTACAGTCAAGAAACTGAGGACCCTAGGACCATCAAGGGAGAAGAGCACAAGTGGAATGTGAGATCTTATCCAGAGAAGCAATAACACCAGAGATGGAGGTAGAGATGGGGACCTAGAGAGAGGGAACAGCTGAGGACTCTAGATTCATGGAAAGAGCGAGACTGAGAGCTGGTGGTCAGGAGACAGACTTGCAGAATGTGTTATTTGGTGGTTTAAATTATTATATATGCCAGAGTGGTTTTTGTTTTGTTTTGTTTTTTCAAAAGAGAGAAAAATGAATAGAGAGAAATATTGTTAACTGACGGTACATAGAGGGGATTATAATCATTGTAATGCAACAAAGTATATGATTTTTTAAATGTAAAATTGAAGATCTGCCTTGTAAACTTTCACTCAATTCACAATTAAACATTTTTAAAAAATAAAAGCTCATGAGCAACCATGTAAGGTGCAGCTATTGGCCTCTCCTTATGAAGACGAAAGAAGAATGATGAGAATTGAAGATGATTTGAATCAACTAGTCCAGCAGACTAATGGAACATGTGAACATCAGTGTTTACAACCCTGAGACCAGAAGAACCAGATGGTACCCAGCTACCACTACCAAATTCCCTGAATCAGATGTGTGGAACAAAACTCAAAATCCACGCCCCCCCCCCCAAAAAAAAAAGAAGTGGGCTTACTGGTCAGAAAGAGACTGGAGGAACCAGAGACTGTGGCACTCAAGCACCATTTAGGTCTGGAAAGGAGCACAGCTCTTTCAGTCAAGCCGTAGATAGGTATACTGGGGGAACAACAACACTAGTAAGATATTCTTACTATGAATGATGGAAAAGTCAATCATCCAAAATCAAAGGGACACTGTGTACCTAAGGAAATGACAAGAAGTGATGAAAAGGTGGATGGAAGGGAAATAGGAGCCACAGAGAGGAAGTGGATGACTTGTTCCATGGAGGGGATTGCAATCATTGAGATGAAACAAACTATATTATTTGATGAATATAAAACTGATGATCTTGTCTTTAAATATTCACTTAATTAATTCACAATAAGCAGTGTTTTAAAAAAACAAAACAATAGTATTGAAAGAAGTAATGTAAGCTGCACTGTTTACAAAGTCAAAACAACAAGTTCGCAGGAATGAACAGAATATCAATTTGAGTGTTTCAATAAGCTGAAGCAGCACTGCAGGAACTCACTCTTCTACGCCAAGAAATGTGGGAGACAGTGACCTGGCCAACTAATGGTTAAAGATCCATATTTGTACCCATTCCAAAGAAAAGTAACCCAATGAAATGTGAAAATCATCAAACAATATCATTAATATCCCATGTAAGTGAAATTGTGCTGAAGATAATTCACCTTCACCTCATAGGGACCAGATTTGTGTTAATCTTTCTAAAAGAAATTAATTATTCATGAACCTCCCAACTTTACTCCCTTTAAAACAAATGAAGAAATTGAAGCAAATGTAAAATCATGCTCTTAAGACCACATAGAGACTGAGAGCTTGTGATGAAAATTGTGAGCTAAGGAAAGTAGAATCCATTCTGATTTGGAACAGAAATATAAAATACCCTTCAAGTATGAAAAGTTTGCTTCAAGCTAGATTGCCTGCATCAGCACATCCTCTGCCTGTGCTTTCCTTGCTTGATTCCATCTTCTCAGAAGCTTTTATAATCCTTTACAAGAAAGGATTCAAGACCATCATAGTCCCACCTTCCACTTCCTCATGTGAAACTGAAGGAGTCAACAACTCATCTGGCAAATTAATTGGTTCTTAAACTAATAAGAAAAGGAATCTTGGGTAATCTAATTTCATATGAAAATAGTTTCAGGCAACAGAGGACGTCTTGAGAAGCAACATTTATGGACATTATTTGAGTCATGAATAACTGTAGTGGGGCAATTCTATGTCACATGGAAACATCAGGAAACGTAAGGCAATGATAGGGATAGGAAAAAAAATTTGTGGGGAAGGCAGCTTGAGGCCTTTGTGGCACTTTTTAAATCACAATACATAGATGTTGTCTCTGATCAGCTCCATGTAGTTAATTTCTATTTCACTACCACACTCAGCATGCGTTCTCAGGTGTGGTGCTTCAACTACCAGTCAATTACCACATTTACATCACAATGAATCCATTGGTCTCAGCACAGCCAATCTGACATTCAGAACACAAAACAAGAACTCTGCTTCTTCTTTGTTTAACTGGATGGCAACATCAAAGATCAGACTGACGACTTGGGTTTGCATCCTGGTTCTGACACTAATAAGTGACAGTAATTCTGATGCCATGGACACCTGAGTTTGTATCTGATCTGGGAACTGGATATAATAAGCATTCAGTAAGGGCCCTGGGGAATACCTGAGCCAATGTACATAAAGGACATGACCCCTCAAAGGAATGCCACTCCACATCCCTCTTTTCCTCTTCCTTTCCCTTTCTGGGACAGTTTTTTGTTAAGGAAACACATTCCACTTTTCTCACCTGAGATATCAATCATGTCAGTAACTAATATAAATGATTTTACCTCGTTCCTTCCCCCCAAATATTTTACAGTACAATACCAATATGACAATGATTTGCATGCCAAGCAGAAAGTGAACACTCTAGTGTCAGGTTACTTCAATGTTGGCAGCTATAACATACAGTCTAAAGTATGTCTGAGGAGCTGGCAACAGCAGGGGACCTGTAAAGACAACACTAATCTTAAAATGAACTGGAAGATCAAAATAATGTGCATGAGGATTCAGGGAAACAGCATATAATCAACTACAGCAATCAGGAAAATGATACCTAAAAAGATTTGGCTTCAACAAGAAAACCCACAGATGGTAACCCATTAGCTAGAACATTCTTTTGACCGACACAGAACGGCATGGAAGAAACAAAAGGCAAAAGCTAGAAGAACCTAGTAAAGTTCCATACATCGGTGGACTTCACTGAACTAGAAACTGAAGATTCTATTTTTCTGGGAAGGCTAAAATGCCTAAGCCTTAAAATCAAACAACAGTGAAAATAATCATTTTATTCCCATTAAGAATCATTACACACCTTCATCATTCAAGGTCACCATCTGCTCTTCAGAAACCCTATACAGAGTTGCTATGGGTCAGAACCGACTCAATGGCACTTAACAACAATAACAATCATTCTCTAAGTAGACCGCTGCACCACTCAAGCCAATAAGGAGTGAACAACAGGCAAACTATTTAAACCCTAAAGACTGGAAAAGGACAGGTTCTTTCAGATAAACACTGTAATTATGGGGGGAAACTAACCTCACCCATCATTTATTTAGCCTCAACATTGATAAGTTGCCTCTGAAATATCTAATATCACCGTCTAATTTGTAGAAATCTCTACAAGTTCGATCATTTGAATTAACGGTCCCATACAATTCTACAGGGTTAAGGAATACCAGATTCTTGGGATAGGTAATTATTATGAGGATTAATACGTTCTTAATGAGAGGCAGGGAAGAGTGGCTTGCCACTAATAACCATCTACAAGATTTGAGACATGAATGGGTAACTATGAAAAGAATTTGACCTCGGAAAACCTGTGTATAGTTCTCTCTCTTTTTCATTCGTGAATTAAACTTTTTATTTTGGGATACTTTCAGATTTACATGCAATTTTAATAAATAATGCAGAGATATCCAATATATTCTTTACGAATTCCCCCAATAATAGTCTCTTATAAACCTATATGGTTGATGGTTGATGGTTATGTGCCATGGAGTTGGTTCTGACTCACAGCAACCCTACATAGGGCTTCAGAGGCTGTAAATCTTTACGGGAGCAGAAAGCCTTATCTTTCTCTCACGGAACCACTCAAGGTTCTCAAGGTTTTGAACTGTTGACCTTGAGGTTATCAGCCTGATTTGTAACCACTACATTACCAGACCCAAGCCATGGTATTTTCAATAACCTCATATGCATGTGAAAGCTGGACAGTGAATAAGGAAGATCATAGAAGAATTGATGCCTTTGAGTTGTGGTGTTGGAGGAGAATACTGAAAGTGCCATGGACTGCCAAAGAACCAATAGATCTCTTTTGGAAGAAGTACAGCCAGAGTGCTCCTTGGAGGCCAGAATGGCTAAGCTTCATCTCTCATACTTTGGACATATTGTCCAGAGAGAACAGTCGCTGGAGAAGGATGTCATGCTGGGTAAGGTGGAGGGTCAGAGAAAAAAGAGGAAGACCCCTAATGAGATGGATTGGCCAGGTGGCATCATTGATGGCATCAAGTGTGGCAGCGGTAGTGAGGTTGGCCCAGAATTGGACATTGTTTCGTTCTGCTCTGCATGGAGCGCTATGAGTCGGTTCCAACTTGATGGCACCTGACAACAAACACTACCAGAGCTCCTTTATAAAATTATAAAGATCTCATTTTACTTCAATCTATAATCAACACCAATGGAAGCAGCAATCAAGAAATCAAACAACGTAATGTGGTAGGCAAATCTTCTGCAAAAGCCCTCTTTACAATATCCAAAGCAAAGAAATCACTTTGCATACAAATATGCACCTGACCCAACCCATGGTATTTTCAAGTACCTCATATGGAAGCATATTACAATGAATAAGGAAGATGGAAGAAGAATTCACACATTTGAATTATGGTTTGGTAAAGAATACTGAACATACCAGGCAATTCCAGAAGAATGAACAAATCTGTCTTGGAAGAAGTAAAGCCAGAATGTTCCTCAGAAATCAACGAAGGCAAGACTTCATCTCATGTGTTTTGCACATTTTATCAGAAGCCCTGGAGGTAGACATAAAATTTGGCAAAGTAAAGGGTAAGCAATAAAGAGAAAGACCTTAAATAAGATGGACTGAAACAGTGACTACAACAATATTTGAAATGTTGTTAAGGGCCATCAAGTCTGTTCCAACAGCGACCCTGTATAGTTTCTGAAGCTGTAAATCTTTTTGAGAAGACAAATCATCTTTCTCCCATGGAGCAATTGGTGGGTTCCAACAGCTGACCTTGTCGTTCGTTAGCGGTCCAGCCTGTTGTAAATAGGGTTGTTATAAGAACAAACTCCACAGCACATAACAATAACAACAACACAAATCTATATACCTCAACAACGATAGTGACATGGGCACAGCCAAGATACAGGACATTTTCTTCACATCTATCTTCTTCCCATCCCACCCACACTTTAATGCCTGGCAACCTCTAATCTATATTAATCTATGCTTCATTTCACAATTCTGCCATTTAACAAATATTTTATATATTGAATCCGAGAGTACATGACCTTTTATGGTTGGAGTTTTCACTCAGAATAATTCTCTAAAAATCTATCTAAATAGTTTTGAGCATCATTAGTTAATTATTTTATTATTGCTCAACAATATTCCATGGTAGGGATAGACCAGTTTATTTAGCCATTCACCCACAAAAAGACAGCTGGGTTTTGTGTTTTTTTCCCCCAGTGATTAGCTGTTATGAATAAAGCTTCTACAAACATTCATGTACACATTTTCATGTGAATTTAGTTTTCTATTTCTCTGGAATGAATGCCCAGGAGTGCAACTATTGGGTGGTATGAAAGGTGTAAGTTTTATGTTTCAGGAAATTTTGAAACAAAGTAACAGTACCATCATTTACACTGGAGATTGAATTTCTCTGCATCCTTGCCAGCATCTCGTTCTTTCACTATTTTTTATCTTAACCTTTCTGAAAGGTTCCCCTGGCTCTCTTTTGAAGGTAAAAATAAAAGTATGTTGTTTGTTGTTACGTGCCATCAATCAAGTCGGTTCCAACCCATAGCGATCCTGTATAGGATTTCCGAGGAGTAACTGGTGAGCTTGAACTGCCAACCTGGCAGTTCAAACTAACTTTGTAGTCCAGCCCATTAACCCACAGCGCCACATCAAGACTCCATTAAATAATAATAATAAGAGTATGTTGTTGTTAAGTGTCATCGAGTCGGTTCCGACCCATAGAAACCTTGAACAGGGTTTCCAAGGCTGTGAATCTTTACGGGAGCAGAAAGCCTCATCTTTCTCCCGCGGAACAGCTGGTAGTTTCGTACTGCTGACCTTGCGGTTCACAGCCCAATTCATAACCACTGTGCTACCAGAGCTTCTTAATAAGAGTATGTTGTTTTTATTGTTATGTGCCGTGGAGTCGGTTCCGACTCAGAGAGACCCTGTGCAGGGTTTCCAAGAGCATAGACTTGTCTAAAATCAGGGATAAAACTAGAAGCTTCAATCCAACACTTAAACTTTACCATATGTTCTTCCGAAAATTTGGTTGCCTAAATTCAAAAAAATGACATTCCAAATCCTTAGAAAATTTACAAAATTAAATAAGAAGCAACAAACAATCATGTGGCCCTTTTCCAATATTTCTCATACCTTTAGAATATTCATTTACCACCTGATTTAATACTAATATTTATTGTTGTGATTCTCTTAAGCAAAAAATCTTGCCCATAAAGAGGTCCTTGATCACAGAGATAGACTTAACTGATTAAATAACTCATAGGTTATTTCTCACCTACTAATATCCACTAAGGAGCTCTGGTAGCGTAGTGGTTACGAATTGAACTGTGAACCGCAAAGTCAGCAGTTCGAAACTACCAGCTGTTTCGCGGGAGAAAGATGAGGCTTTCTGCTCCCGTAAAGATTTACAGCCTCAGAATCCCTGTACAGGGTCGCTATGAGTCGGAACTGACTCCACAGCACATAACAACAACAACAATATCCACTGGACGGCTGACCACGGAGTTAGCAGTTCAAACCCACCAGTCACTCCTTGGAAAACCCTATTCAGGGTTGCTATGAGTTGGAACTGACTCGACGGCACTTAACAACAACAACAACAACCCATATCCATTATGTTATTTAATCATCAGTAATACTGCATTTCTGTTTCTATCTTTAAAACTGTAGGCTTAAGTAATTTTTTCAGGCTGCATTACTATCAATTCAAATCATACAGGCCAAACAACTAACTCTCTTTCCACTGGAGGTAAGGGCAGGAGAAGTTCCCAGTCTTCCTTTTCTTTTTGTAAGTAGATGTTTTCTAGAACCTCCCATTCTCTCCTGGAAGTCTGAGAGTTATCTTGACTTCTTGATCCCCTGCTTGGAAATTCATAGCTAGGAGAGCTGTTTGAGTGTATCTGCTTATTCAGCGCATATGGATCCCTAATCCCAAGCTATTTCACTCCCAGGTATATATTATATCCAGCAGAAATGTGCACATTTGTCAAAAACATATAAAATGTTTACAGCAATATTATTTGCAATAATTCCAAACTAGAAGCAATCCAAATGGTTCATCTACAATAGAATGGATATATAAAGTACAATGTATCAAACAGTGGAATACTATATGGCAATAAAAAGTAACAAACAATTGTTATATACAATAATATGGATGAGTCATAAACACAATTATGACTGAATTAAGTCGTTCAAAAATAGTGCATACTGAATGATTTTATTTATATAAAGCTGAAAAAATTCACCATATAATATTACCATTGATAGGATACTAAGTGAAAGAAGGCATAGGGAGGATCTCTGAGTTGCAGATATTATTTGATTTTTTAAATATAGATGGAAGCTATGTGGTTATATTTACTATATGAAGCAGATATTATTTGATTTTTTAAATATAGATGGAAGCTATGTGGTTATATTTACTATATGAAAATTCATATGTGCAACACTGACAATTTCTGCCTTTTTCTCTATGTCAATAAAATAAAACTTCAATAAAATACATTCTATAAATAAAATAAAAAGATAAGCAAAGGTCAAAATCACAATAGTTGTAGGAATGATGATGACAGAGTCCCTTCTCTGACTTCAAGCAAATGTCCCCAGATGTCTCGCACAAAGACACAGCCCTGCTTAATGGATGTTATGATTCAAAGTACTGGTCTTAGGAAACAATTCACCTGACAAGTCATCTAGATGCAGTCTCTTGGAAACTTAGGGAACGTGACCCTTTCCACACAGTGACTGAGTAAATAGAAGCAGGATGGGGTATAATAGGGTGCTGTTGCCAGTTCCTGAATAAGGAGATAGTATTGTCCTGGACACCTGGTGTGGCACTATAGGCTAAGAACTAGACTGCAAGTTCAGTTTGAACCATAAGTTTGGCAGTTCAAACTCACTGGTTGCTTCCCGGAAACTCTATACAGGGTTGCTATGAGTTGGAACCTACTCAAATACATTTAACAACAGTTTCTTGGAGAAGGAGCCTTAGCAGTGTAATGGGTTATGCATTTGGCTACTAACTGCAAGGTCAGCAGTTCAAATCTACCAGCTTCTCTGTGGGAGAAAGATGAGATTTATTGCTCCTGTAAAGATTTATTGTTGTTTTTGTTAGATGTTATCGAGTCGGTACCAACTCTATGTACAACATAGAATGAAATACTGCCTGATACTGGGCCTACCTCATAATTGGTGCCACACTTAAGCCCATTGATGCTGCCACTTTGCCAATCCATCTTGCTGGAGGTCTTCCTCTTTTTCTCTGACCCTTCACCTTACCAAGCATGATATCCCTCTTCAGTGACTGGTCCCTCCTAACAATATGCCCAAAGTATGAGAGACGAAGTTTGCCCATCCTGGCCTTCAAGGAGCACTCTGGCTGCACTTCTTGCAACACAGATCTGTTGGTTCTTTTGACAGCACATGGCATTTTCAATATTGTTCTCCAACACCATAACTCAAAAGCATCAATTCTTCTCCAGGCTTGCTTATTCAATGTCCAGCTTTCTCATGCATATGAGGTTATTGAAAATACCATAACTTGGGTCAGGCACACCTTAGTCCTCAAGCTGACATCTTTGCTCTTCAACGCTTTAAAAAGGTCTTGTGCAGCAGACTTGCCCAATGCAATACGTCGTTTGATTTCTTGACTGCTGCTTCCATGAGTGTTGGTAGTTGATCCAAGAAGAATGAAGTCCTTGACAATTTCAACCTTTTCTCCATTGATAAGAATGTTATTTATTAGTTCAGTGGTGAGGATTTTTGTTTTCTTGACATTGAGTTGCAATCCATACTGAAGGCTGTGCTCTTTGATCTTCATCAGTAAATGTTTCAAGTCCTCTTCACCTTCAGCAAGCAAGGTTGTATCATCTGCATATCACAGGTTTTTAATGAATCTTCCTCCAATCCTGATGCCACATTTTTCTTCTTATAACCCAGCCTCTTGGATTATTTGCTCAGCATACAGGTTGAATAAGTATGGTGAAATAATACAACCCTGTTGCACGCTTTTCTTAATTTGAAACCATTCCGTGTTCCCGTGTTGTTTGAACAACTGCCTCTTGGTCTATGTACAGGTTCTTCATGAGCACAATTAAGTGTTCCAGAATACTCATACTTCGCAATGTTGTCCATAATTTTTCATGATCCACACAATCGATAAAGCACAGGTAAACATCTTTCTGATATTCTCTTCTTTCAGGCAAGATCCATCAAACATCAGCAGTGATAGCCCTCATTCCACATCCTCTTCTGAATCCAGCTTGTACCTCTGGAAGTTCTCCGTCAGTGTATGCTTGCAGCCATTTCTGTATTACCTTTTTACAACCTCAGAAATCCTATATGGAGTTGCTATGAGTCAGAACCAACTGACAGCAATGGAGTTCTGGGAGAGAAGCTCTGAGGGCATGGTGGTTAAAGCACTTGGTTGCTAACCAAAATGGTAGTTAAATCCACCAGCAACTCTGAGGGAGAAAGATGTGAAAGTCGGCTTTCATATAGTGTTTGTTGTTGCTGTTGTTAAGTGTCATGGAATGAGTTCTGACCTATAGTGACCCTGTATAGGGCTTCCAAGGAGCATCTAGAGAGTTTGAACCACCAGCCTTGTGTTTCAAACTGACCTTGTGGTTCAGGGCTTATTCTACAGCACCACACCAGGACTCCCCAGTGTATTAACCCAATCTTGGAAATCCTTTAGGGTGTTTCTCTTTTGTCCTATGTGGTTACTGAGTTGAAATGGACTCATTAACTGTGGGTCTTGGAAATCCTTTGGGTTGTTTCTCTTTTGTCCTATACGGTTACTGAGTTGAAATGGACTCATTAACTGTGGGTTTGACTTGGGTTTTAATGTCCTGGAGAAAGTAGGAGGTTTAGAGGTTCAAATGAAGTTTCAGTCTTTCACTCTGAGAAAAGTCAGTACTGCTGGCTCTCTGAGGAAGATAGGGAGGACCTCAGAAATGACATGTTACTCTAGAGGGGTGCATGGTGAGATGCTAGGAGACAGACGCAATGATGCTATAGAGGAAAATGTAAGGTTTCTATCAAAGAAATCCTTGATCTGACTGATACCTTATCGATAGAATTCTTGGAAACAGAAATCAATGACTTAAGAATATTGGAAAATCATTCATTCACTATACAAATACGTATTAAGAACTTCCTATGGAGCAGATATTATGCTAGATTCTGGCCATGGAATGGTCAGCAAAAGAAACATAAGCCCAACCTTCAAACGGGGTTATAGTCCAGCAAGAAACACAAATATGTATGCCAAAACAATTAAGTGTGCAAATGAAAACACATGGAGAAAAACCCAAGCCTGTCTACAGCAGGAATTAGGAAAGAGTTCCAGGGTTACTCTACCAACAATAGAGGATCAGGTTGGTATCCCCATGGAGTGGGATAGATATAACAGCTGACTGGTCCCGAAGGATTGACAAGAAGGTCCACACATGCAGAATAACCACAGCACAAGAAAGCCAAGGATGGGACCACGCCAACAAAAAGATCCTGTCAACTAAACAGGTAGGCTTTGTCTCAAATCCCTTTCAGCTACTAGAATCCCCAGATTTTGTCTTATTAAAGGAAAATGAAAAAGAATTTACACTGAAGAAAAGAGGGTGTTTTTCAATATTTTCTTTGAATAAAAGTTCTTTCTGAGACATTTTAGTCCTTACCAGCTAGAAAGTTCACAGCAATTTACTGGACATTCTGGTGGAGACGTGAGCCAGTAAACTGCATGGTCATAGTCTCCAGGTAAGACCAACACAGTTAGTAGCATAAGTGCATCAGGGATGAAATGTTCCTTTAAGTACATTCTATATGCTGCTGTTTTGTGAAGTGTCGTTGAGTCAGTTCTAACTCATAGTGACCCTGCATACGGTTTCTAGGGAACAATTGGCAGGTTTGAACCACTGGTATTTCAGTTAGCAGTCCAATCCTTATCTTACAGTGCCACACCAGAGATCCTCATTTTTTTATATGAAATTCCTCATTTAAGCCATAATTACACTGCATATCCCATAAGTAGTAAAGGTGAACAAATTGTTTCGCTCTCTTGCTTACTCAAGAAATCTTTATTTCCTATTATTATGACTCATCAGCAGGGAGCTGCCAAAAATTCAAACTGGATTCATAAGATGACATGTAATGAGAGATATCATTGTTGACAAAAGATGCATCTTGGCTGAAAGCACAGACTACCAGAAAGATTTGACCTGTGTTTTATTGACTGTGCAAAGGCATTTGACTGTGTGGATCACAACAAACTCTGGCTAACATTGAAAAGAATGGAAATTTCAGAACACTTAATTCCTGTGGAACCTGAGACTAAGAAGCAGTCATTGAAATAGAACAAGTGGATACTGAATGGTTTAAAATCAGGAAAAGTGTATGTCAGGGTTGCATCCTTTCAACATACTTATTCAATCTGTATGTTAAGCAAATAATCTGAGAAGTTGTCTATAGGAAGAAGAACACAGAACAGGATTGGAGACCCTTTAAGTCTGTGATATGCAGATGATACAACTTTGCTTGCTGATGAAGATCAAAGACTGTAGACTTTAGTATAGATTACAACTCAACATGAAGAAAAAACCTCACAACTGGACCAATAAGTAACATCATGATATAAGAAGAAAAGATCGAAGTTATCAAGGATTTAATTTTCCTTGGATCCACAGTACACACACATAGAAGCAACAGTCAAAATCAAATGACTTGTTGCATCCGGCAAATCTCCTACAAGAGCCCTCATTCAAGTGTTAAAGAACAAAGATATCACTTTGAAGACTAAGGTGCACATGGGATTTTCAATTGCCTCATATGCATATGAAAGTTGGACAATGAATAAGGAAGACAGATGGGAGAAGAATTGATGAATTTGAATTATGGTATTAGCTATTGCCAGAAAAACTAACAAATCCATCTTGGAATAAGGACAGTCAAAATGCTCTTTAGAAGGATAGCGAGACATCACCTTTGGACATGTGATCAGGAGCAACTGGTGGTGATGATGTGCCTTGGAGTCGATTCCCACTCATAGTAACCTTGTATAGGGTTTCTGAGGCTGTACGGAAGCAGAAAGTCTAATATTTCTCTCTTGGAATGGCTGGTATTTTCAAACTGCTGACCTTGAAGTTTGCAGTCCGACTCGTAACCACTATGCTAGCAAAACCGAAGATTCTCATCTTCAATTTGGAATGGCCTTGTGACAGCAACAATGGGCTCAAATGTAACAGTTGTGAGGGTAGAATAGAACTGAGCAGTGTTTAGTTCTGTGGTGTGTAGTGTATAGGGTGGCTATGAGTCAGAACTGACTCAATGGCACCTAACAACAACCACATTACAATTAGGTATTGGAGAGAATCAGGAAGGGCAAGCACAAAGACGGAAAACATGGACTTTGGAGCTAGTCATCTCAGGCCTGAAACCCAGCTCCACTTCTGAGTAGTTCAGTGAGTTTCTTAATTCCCTAGAAACGGATTCATTTCATGTGATCTGGAGATTTAACCCTACCCTATGGTAGCGTAGTGGTTACGAATCGGGCTGCGAACCTTAAGGTCAGCAGTTCGAAACTACCAGCTGCTGCGCGGGAGAAAGATGAGGCTTTCTACTCCCATAAAGATTTACACCCTCGGAAACCCTGTACAGGGTCGCTATGGGTCGGAACCGACTCGAAGGCACTTAACAACAACAACAACAAAGGGCTGTGCAGGGCTGATGAGAAATCGTATATAAAGCACCTAGGGAAAACTTGTATAATAGAAACACACACTGGCTAGCTCTTTTCCCTCAAAAATTGTTCTAGAGTCCGGGTCTCCTCATATTCTATGCTTCAGTTTATGCCCGAGGACACTTAATAGCTAAATCAGCTTGAATGTTTCTTGTTTCTGCCTCTCTACCTTTACTGAGCTTGTTCCAATAACTACCTAAATTTCATCCGGGAATCTCTCTTCTGCTCTTCATCCACACCCCACAGTTCCCTGTTGATGAACTTTTGCATCCGTTTATTAATTATCTTCAGCAAAATTTCACTTGCATATGATACTAATGACATTGTTTGATAATTTCCACATTTTTCCAAGTCACCTACCTTTGCATAGGCACAACTATGAATGTCTTCCAACCAGTTTGCCAGGTAGCTGCATTCCCAATTTCTTGGCATAAATGAGTGAGTGCCTCCAGTGCTGCATCTGGTTGTTGCAAGATTTCAATTTGTAGTCCATCAATTCCTGAAGCTTTGTTTTTCACCAACACCTTCAGTGCAGTTTGCACTTCTTCATTCTATGTAATTGGTTCTTCATCATACACTACATCTTGAAATGCTTGAACAACAACCATTTCTTCTTGGTACACTGACTCTATCTTCTTTGGATGCTTTCTGCATCATTCAGTATTTTGCCTATAGAATTCTTCCATATTGCAAGTCGAGGTTTGAATTTTTAATTCAGTTCTTTCAGCTTGATAAACACTGTATGTGTTCTTCCCTTTTGGCTTCCTAGCTCCAGGGTCTTGTACATTTCTTATTTGACTTTGTATTCTAAAGCTACCATTTGAAAATTTCTGTTCAGCTCTTTACATTCTCATTTATTCCATTTGCTTTAGCATCTCTATGCTGGAGAGCAAGATTCACAGTCTCTTCTGACATCCATTTTGCTCTTTTCTGCACAGCCCTGTAGGGTAGGGTTAAATCTTAATAACATTTTGCTTTCTTCCTATATGATGTTCTTTACCACTCTTCAGTCATTTAGTATCTAATGCACCAAATCTGTTCTTGAGATGTTCTCTAAATTTAGGTGTGATATATCCAAGGACATATTTTGGTTCTATTGTGCTTGTTTTAATTTTCTTCAGTTTCAGCATGAACTTGCATGTGAGTACAGTCTGCCCTGGCCTTGTTTTGGCTGATGATATGGAGTTTTTCAGCTGTCTTTTTCAGCAGATGTAGTCAATTTGATTTCTGTATATCCTGTCTTGTGAGGTTCATGTGTATGCTGTTGTTGATAAAGTGCCATTGAGTCAGTCCTGACCCATCGGGACCTAGTATAGACTTTCTGAGGAGTGACTCGTGAGTTTGAAGCGCCGACCTTGTGGTTCAAACTGACATTGCAGTCTAACGCATAAACCCACAGTGCCACACCAGAACTTCATTTTTTAAAAAGTTTTATCTGCAAAGAATAAGATGTTGCTCTTGAAAAACTCTATAATGTGATTTCCAGCATCATGTCTGTCACAAATGCTGCATTTTCCAACAACTGATCCTTTCTCTGTTTCCAATCACCAGTAATTACCAATACATCTTGATTACATATTTCACCAATTTCATACTGAAGAAGTTGATAGAATTCTTCAATTTCATAATCACTAACTTTAGTGGTTGGTGTGTAAATTTGAATTAATAATTGTATTGACTAGTCTTCCTTGAAAATGTATGGATATTATTCTATCATAATAGCATTGTGCATGAAAATAGATTTTGAAATGTTCTTTTTGACCATGAAAGCTATGTCATTCCCCTTGAATCATAAGATTATCTGGTTCAAAATTGCCAAAACCAGTGGATTTCAATGCACTAATGCCTGGGATATCAGTCTTTATGCATTCCATTTTGGTTTTTACAACTTGTAGTGTCCTCAACTTCATGCAGTCCACATTCCAGTCATTATTTGATGTTTGTGCCTGTTTCTCCTCATTTTGAGTTGTGGCCCATCAGCAAACAAAAGTCTTCAGACTTTTGTGGCCCAGCAGTGTTTCTCCCACTTGTTCTTTGAATGCCATCTGACCTGATGGCTTGCCTTCTGCCATTATTCAAAAGGTTTCAGTAGCCTAATATTCAGAAGTCTGGCTCTCCTTCTTCCTAGTCTACCCTATTCTGGAAGCTCAGCTGAAACCTGTCCTTTATGGATGATCATGGTGGTGGTAGTGGTGGTGGTGGTTGTATGCCACTGAGTCTGTTCTGACTCACAGTGACCCTGTGCAGAGGATTTCTGAGGCCGTCAACCTTTATGGGAGCCGTACGCTTCATCTTTCTCCCATGGTGCAACTGGTAGAGTCTAACAACTACTGATCTTTTTAGGAGCCCAGCTGGTAATCAACTAGGCTCCCAGGGCTCCTTATGGATGACCCTGCTTGTGTTTAAAGTACCAGTGGCATAGCTTCCAGCATCATAGCAACAAGCCAGCCACCATAATAGGACAGACTGACAGACATGTGATGGAGTCCAGTTATATAAGTCAACAATTTCTTTGTCTCTTTCTATCTGTTTGCCTATCTCTCCTCTCTTTCTCTCACTTTGTTCAAACTACTAAGGGGAGTCTTGGTGTGATGCTGAGGGTTAAGGTGCTGGATTGCAAGGTCAGCAGTACAAGCTCACCAGCCATTCCTCCGAAACCCTATATAGGGTTGTTATGAGTCAAAACCGAGTCAACAGCACTTAAAAACAACAACAAGGTGAGTTTTAGTACTTTCAATCAAAAGAGTTTACTTAGATACTGAGTTTCTGTTTGTTGTTGTTAAGCACCATTGAGTCAGTTCTGACCCAGAGCAACTCCCTATAGGGTTTCTGAGGAGCAACTAGTGGGTTTGAACAGCCAACCATGCAGTTAATAGTCCAGTGCTTATACTACAGTGTCACACCAAGACTTCAGTTTCTGTTTAGGGTGAAATAAAAGATTTAAAAATGAATAGCAATGATGGTTGTACAACATACTGAACATACACACTGAATTGTACACTTAAAACTGTTAAAATGGTTAATATTTTGTTATGTATATATTTTACCATAATGACATCTTAATAGATTTACCTTCAATATTGCATTATATTGATTCTAATATGCAAATTTCCTATATACATCTTTGAAATCAGGATGTAGCTTGCAACCAATAGTATGATTATAATTGTCAGCAATCTTAAATCTTAAATTTTAAAGGTACATAAAATGTGCATCTAACAATGATTGTCATCTATTATTTGTTTCTGAGATTATATAACCTCACCTTTGATTACAGAGAAAGAAACCAAACTCAAATTTTTAAAAATATATATATTCATGACACTCAGTCCCTTCCCTTAAAGACTCTCATAGCTGTCAACATGTCAAGTGTATAGGATATTAATGTCACAGAAGTTTTTACTGAGAAATCTCTTTTATTGAAATAATTTTTACCAGCTGGCCATCTATGAGAAAGTCTTTATCACACTTAATTGCCTAGAGCAAGAATACAAATGGAAGCCCACTTATCATATGTTCAACTATTTACAACTTATAACTTATCTTAACAAATTGTCAAATAGCCTCCTATGTTGAAAAATATACCTTCAGAGAGCCTGACAGGCCAGGCTTGAATTTGGAGCGCTCAGTACCTCAGAATTCTGCACCAGAACTTAGTGATTCAGAAGGAATGGGTGCCCAGGCTCTAGTCCTCGTACTTTCTCTTCCCACCACCATCTTCCTTCACTTCGATTTAGAAGCACAAGTCTGAAGACCACAGTTTCCCATCCAGCCAAATTCCATATACCTGTCAATAGCCATCCTTGCCCACCTATTGTGGAGAGACTAACCTATCCCGTGAAAGGCAGACCTGTGTCTTGACTTGGGACTATTTGGGGAGGAAACTCTAGGGTCTTTACACCCTGCCCTGGGCCTAGAAAGCAGGGAGGTGGTCATCGTACCTTGGGTCCTCAGAATCTTTACTCTGTGGGGAGAGGTGTAGACAGAGGGGGGCAAGATTGTTGTTATTACTGCCTTCGAGTTGATTCTGAAATCTGACTCCATGTGTTAGAGTAGAAATGCTTTTCTAGGTTTTCAATGCTGTGACCTGTCGGGTTAGATTTCCAGACATGTCTTTCAAGGTGCCTCAAAGTGGGTTCCAACCTCTTGGTTAATAGTCAAACATCTAACTGTTTATGCCCAGAGACTCCTTCAAATAATTTAATTTAGAAATAGATGCTTAGGAATTCAAAAATTCTTAAGGAGCAGACTTTCTAGAAGACTATTTCACTTACTATGTTTCTACAACAAGCTGTCTGTCTAAGCTATCCTTCTCATATAACTGTTATACAGAAATGCTACTCGTGTTTTTAATTCCTTCTTTGAAACTCACTCTGAGTTTCTAACAAGTTCATGGTATTGAGGCACTTACTTGTCCATTGCTCTGTAAGTACCGTAATTGTTGTTGTGACTGTTGTTGCTAAGTGCCCTTTAGTTGGCTCCAACTCATAGAGACCCTGTAGAGGGTTTCTGAGGAGCAGCTGGTGAGTTGGAACCGAGGACCTTGTATTTCAAACTGACCTTGTGGTCCAGTACTACAGTGCCACACCAGGGCTCCAAATCCCATAAAAAGAAATAAAATCTAATCTAAACAGAGTTCAGTATGGTTGCTGTTAGTCTGCATGTGTATTTAAATACGTACTTCAGCTAGCCTTAATCATACTTTGTAAAATGGCAATTTGAGAAATGGGAGCAGTTCTGGGAATCTAAAATCAAGTCTGAGAAATGGTAACCATATAAACATTTTTTTAAGTTTTTATTGTGAATTGAGTGATAGTTTACATGGGAGAACACCAGTTTTGCACTCATCCTATTATATTTCATTCTGATTACAGTCCCCTCCGTGCATCACCATTTAACAGCTTTTGCTTCTCTTCCCTCTGTTTTTTTGTGTGTGTTTTTTGTTTTTGTTTTTTTTTTTGTATGTACACAAAAACACTCAGGACTATATAATTTAAACAAACAAAAGACACATTCTGCAAGCCTGCCTCCTGGCTGCCAGCATCCAGCCTTTGTCTTGCTGGGAGTCTAGCATCCTCAATTGCTCTCTCTCTCCATGTTATCACCATATAAAAGTTTTTGTTTTTTTAAGTTAAAAATTTTTAAATCTTACATCGTTAAAACCTGATATATTACAAGCAATCTTTAAGACCACATAATTGTCTCAACATACATACTCATTCAAATGAAAGAAAATTTTAATACAATCAATTCAAAGGCCATAATATAAATACAACCAAATCATTTAAAAAAAAAAAAAAAATCCTCATCCTTTCAAGGAGATTTGTTGCTGTTGTTGTTAAGTGCTGTCCAGTAGTTCCAACTCACAGTGACTCTGTATAGGGTTTCAAGGAGCAGCTGGTGGGTTTGAACTGCAGACCTTGTGGTACTGATCCTAAAACACCACACCAGGAGTCCCAATGAGAGTTATGGTTCATTTAATAGTCCAAGAAGGATAAAAATTCCTGTCTGGAAAGTCAAAGCTTAAGAAAAAGTAAATAAATAAATTTTTCTTAAAAAAGAAAAAAAAGGTCAAGGAGTAGGATACACTGCCCTCAAAAATTGCAGCCCATGTTGCTGGGGACAGCATACACAGACCCTGCGTTGATGAGTGGCAGCCCCATTAAACCACCTCTGAATATAATCAGTTTAACCCAGATGCTCTCCTTCCTCCTAAACCTATATAGGAATGTGATAATTAAGAACAATGTAGCATTTTAGATATAGATAAATGAAGCCCGGTGCCTGAGATCTTGCTCACAAACAAAAGTTTGCAAAGTGTACAGAGACAGCTTGGCTCCTTTCAGGAACCTTGCTTTATGTTATGTATCCTTAAGAAACCGCACGTTGCTACTCTAGATCATTTAAGCCTAAAAGTTAATATATAACAGCTTGATTGAATCTTTTTTCTGTAAAAATAAAAATGTTAGGTTGTTAAGAAAAAACTATGAAAATATCTTAAAAGTCGTTCCTGTGAATCATTATGTCCTGTTTTGAATGATTAATCACATTTCAGTTCCGTATCCTGTCTTAATCACATCCTCCCTTTGTGACATCCTCCCTGAGTGAATTACATCCTTCCTTTGTAACAAATCCCTCCCTAAAAAAGAAAATAAAAGGCTGAGGTAAAGTGAGTTCTGCATGCAATGCTGGGCAATGCTAGGCAATATGTTTGCAGATCTGTCTACCTGCCAGCTTGCATCATATCTGTGTGTCTGTCTTTTTTGTATATATTTCATCTCTCTCTTTCTCTATCACTTTCGCCACCAGATCTCCCTTCTTCGTGACACCCACACTTCCTTGTCGAGGCGGGACCCCGACATAGGACCTTGACACCATGTTCCATGTCAGGGTAATCCAGGTCCAAGGGCCTGTTGTCCTAGTGACATGCAAAGCTTGGTATAACCTGGCCAAGCCAAGGTTGACTTAGGCCAGGACAGCAAAGTCAGCAAGCAGGAGGGCCAAAGAGAAAGGTAGAAAGCTGTGACCTTCCCCTTCCTTGCTGTATTTCACAGACATCTCAATGAGCATTTGCTCATGTGCTCTCCCAGTTCCGGTATGACTCTCCACACTGATTCACTCCAGGGTTTCTCTTTAAAATTCAGACGCTAACCTGATGAAATATCCCCAAGGCCATAAGCTTAAAATATCTTAAGAGATGAGTGCGTGCACCTGAGGCCCCCAGGACTAATGCCATAAAGCTGTCATCATTTCCACCAAATGCTCTTTCACCCACTCACTTGATGGTACATCTGCAGGCTATTCATACTGCATATGGCTATGGGCAGAAAATGCCTCAGTTCAAAACGACCGTGTGTGTCAGGGAGAAACTTCTGCTGCTGTCTTCACTCCTTCTTAGTTTTCACTCCAAGCCCTGTCACCCTAACAGAAGGCCTCTGAACAAGCCTACTTGGAGGCTCAGCTGGTTCCAAACAGACGTTCCAACTCAGAGGCTGACTTACTAATTCATGGCCTGAGAAAAGCATTACTTAAACTCCAAAATGCCAAAAGCATCAACTCTATCACTGACATCTTCAAACATGGCAACCCTTTAAGCCAACTAAACAAAGGAGCGCCTGTTCTATAAGAAAAGGCCTTCAGGGCAACAGGATTCCCTGGGTCTCTCCCAGGGGCCTTTCTCAATAGTCACAACTCTTGCCAAGAATTCTTTGTATTCTGAGCACAATGAATGCTGCCCTTTCTTCGGTTCTCTCCCAAGCACTTAAAGGTGAGGGTGCTCTGGCCCCGCCTACTCTACACTGCTCCTTGTTAATACTTCATGACTAATTATTAAATTTCCTGTCTGTCTTTACTTTTCTTGGCAGAATAACTATTTCAGTAATTCATTAATAAGGGCATAGAGAATAAATTTCAGAAATCCTAAAATAATGAAAACAGAATCACAAAGAGTATGGTTTCTATCTTTAAGAAGCTTTGCTGTTGTTCAGATGCTTAGAACATAATTCTATTAGGAAAAGGACATAAAGAAATGTAAACAACAATAGAAAACAGATAGTAATGACACTCTGAACAGAGTAGCTGAAGCAACCCCCAGTGCCATCAGCAATCAGCTGGAAGACAGACTGGAGACGGAGTAGGGATGGTGGGCTGAATGGAAGAAGTGGTATTTGAGCTGGGTGTTGGCGGAAGGAAGGGTTGATCAGAGCAGAGAGTCCTGACCTTTTTGTGCATGTAACTCTTCGTCAGCTTCAAGTCTAAGAGCTTGATAGTACAATATTTTAAAATAGATAAAATACATAGGGTCGCAGAAGAATCCAATCAGTTCTTCTGTAACACTTGTTTTGAAAGAGTGGATTTATTATAATGCAATTGATATATCAATTTGAGCATAGCAGATTTTATGTTTGCTTAGGCACCATTCACCACAAGAAACACTAGGTGAACAGTAAACACCTGCAGTTGGCTGAGCCAAGCTGGATAGGAATTTACAAAATGCAAAGACACACACCTCAAAGGCGTACCTAGGTTCAGCGCCTGTGCTGTGAGCTGCACTCATTCATGTGTGGCTAATGCTCTGCCTACCTTCTCTTATCACTTTACAAACCCTTCCCTCATCCCTTCATAAGCAAACTTAAGATCTTTTTCTATCATTGTCATTATTAACTGCTGTGGAGTCAGTTCTGACTCATAACGACCCTGCATAGGGTTTCCAAGGAGCAGCTGATGGGTTTGAACTGTCGTCCTTGTGGTTTGCAGTCCAGTACTGATCCACATTACCACACCAGAAAGGACTACAATTAATGTCGTATCTAGGTATTTCCTAACTAGTTAACATGTGCAAAGTTGTGCTACCATTTTATTATGTTCCTATTTTATTTAAAATGTGTATTCAGTGATGTTTAGAGTAATAGACCTCAACTGCATTTTCCCCATGAGTCTTGTGATTTCATTGTGCACTTTTGCATAGTGGGGTGGATTTTAGGAACATGTATGTAGCATAGTGATTACGAATTGGGCTGGTAATCTCAAGGTCAGCAGTTCGAAACTACCAGCTGTTTCGTGGGAGAAAGATGAGGCTTTCTGCTCTCGTAAAGATTTACAGCCTCGGAAACCCTATGCAGGGTCGCTAGGGGTTGAAATCAACTCGACGGCACTTAACAACAACAACAACATGTTGCCATATCCATCACCCATCCAGCACTTTGTCTTACTATGATCGTTTGTCTGTTGTAGATATGCTGGAAACTATGCCAACAGTCTGTCACCATGGTGACCATGTTTCAACAGAAACAAAGACAGACTAAAAGGAAAGGCCTGGTGATCTGCTTCTGAAAAGGAGCCAATGAAAACCTTATGGATGATAAGAGAATACTGTCTGTTTGCTTGCTTTGGAGGGACCTATATCTGGAACAGAACGTCATATTCTGTGAGAAAGCGGACCAGGGGGGAATGGAACCCCCTCACTGAGACGGACTGGCCCAGTGGCCACAGTGATGGACTCATGAGACATGCTGGCAGTGACAGGGATGATGCAGGAGCATGCAACATTTCATTCTCTTACACATAAGGTTCCCGTGAGTCACAGGAAACTCAACAGCAGCCGTCTAACTCTCTATCTTGCCATATACGGAATTGACTATATTTAAAATACTGTAAAAACAAATTTGTGATATAGTGTGGTACAATAGGATAAGCACTCGACTGCAAGGTCAGTTTGAACCACATGGTCAGTGGTTCAAACTCACCAGCCCCTCCACAAAAACACTATACAGGGTCACTGTGGGTTAGAATTGACTCGAAGGGACTTAACAACAACAACAATATATGTGCTTCTTTATTAATTCATTAAATAATAAGAACTAGCAACAGACTCTTAGTGTGACTTTACAGGATAAGTGTCAGACTGCAAACCACAAGGTCTCAGTTCAAACTCACCAGTTGCTCCTTGGAAATCCTATATAGGCTCGCTTTGAGTGGGAACTGACTCGATAGTATTTAACAATAACAGCAAAAGCAGCTGGTCAAATAAACTACCATGATTTCAAAGTAGCAATGTCCATAAGTAACATATGTGCATGTACCTTAATGCAGTATGAAAATACTATTCATGACCAAGTCACAGGCTGGTACTAAGAAGAAAATGCTAAATTTTATTTAGAGATTTGTCATGATAAAAGTATCAGCTTTCTAAAACTAATGTTCTCCCATGTAAACTATCACATAATTCACACACACACAAAAAAAAAAAACTCAAGGAAAAAAAAGTATCAGCTTTCCCATCTAAGCTAATTGATGTGCTCTTTATCACTGGGGATAAGATCCCTTGGTACAAAGTAGAAGGTGAAGAGCATTCCCATAAAAGAAATGGAAGATGGCTGCAAATTGTCTAGCTGGGAGTAATGATTTATAATGGGGAAGAGATAAAGGGGAAAGAGAAGCAAAGGAGAGAAAGTACCACATATGAGGAGACAGAATGGAACCACATACCAACACCAAGTCCAAGAGAACTTTGTCTTAACTTTTACATGAAAGAGCATTGTGCCTCCCAAGGTCACATTTTCTGTCATAGTCACAGTGCCAAATCACTGACTCACACTTATATTATCAACCAACACACAGCCTTCCCTGACATATCTGCCAAGGAGTCATTCCTCCCAAGCGACATCTGTCCTTCTTCTTTACTGAGTATGATATAATGTCAAGATCATTTTGAATTTTTATGGTTACTGTCTGAATGTCCTCTCAATATTATCCTCTTAAAAACTTGGTGATGTCATTATGTTATGTATCCTTCATGGAAAGGCCACTTCTAATAACTCACAATCAACCCCAATGCATTAATAGTATCCTATGGATAACTCTTCTGATTAGATAACAACCTACCCCAGTCTGTTTCCCAATGAACCCACCGAATAGCATCATCTTCCAATCTGAGAAGCTAATAACATCAACTTATTCATCTTGTCAGATTGTGGGGGAAATAAAACAATTCTTGTAATCATGTTACAGACCTTAGGCAAAGTTCATGGCAAGTATTCCTGTAGCCAGAAAGATAACATCTCAACACATCAACTTTTCAAAGGCTTTCTGTGCTCTGACCCTATGCCACCCCTGCCATCAAGCTTACATAAGACAAGTTCTCTAACTCCCCACTGGCAGAGTCGATGATCTCAGACCCATTAGGAGTACTATTTCCTGTCTAGGACTCTCATAACCAGCACACCTGAGACCTGTCCCAGAGCCCTGCTGAGCCAATTAAATTGGTGTGGTGGAAAGCGCTCTAGGGAAGGGACATGGTTCTCAGGCTAACATGTGCATGATTCTCACTGCTTTAGTTCCAATTGGTTCTTAAAAAAAAAAATCAGAAAGAGAAAAAGAGGAGTTATGGGGATTATGGACACCCTATTCCTGCTTTATATTTGTGCATTCCAAATAACTTTAAGAATGGATTTCATTTACCCACATAAAAGTTTGAAAACTACTGAACATACAATCTCCAAGACCTCTTCTAATCTCAGCCTTTTAAGACTCTAATGGCCAGAGGAAGTCACACCAAGGGCCTGTTCTGTTCTATTAGTATGCACAGGGTAGACAGCAATGTGATTTGAGAAATAAAAGATGCCTACTCCAATATGTGCAGTGGTTATGAATCGGGCTGCAAACTGCAAGGTTAGCAGTTTGAAACTACAAGCTGATCCGTGGGAGAAAGATGAGGCTTTCTGCTCCCATAAAGATTTACAGCCTCGGAAACCCTGTTCGGGGTCGCTATGGGTTAGAACCAACTCGACAGCACTTAACAACACCAATATGGGCTGAGCTTGACCACGTGTCATAAACTCTTGTCAACCTTGAGATGAGAGAGAGAAGAGGAAGGACTGGTTGGTCTAAAATTTGGGGAGACTTGGGAACTCCTGAGCTCATGGACACTGACCTAGTCATGGAGGGCTAGCTGAGAGTGAAGTATCGAGCTCATATGAAGTGGGGGGAGACACACAAGAATGCCCAAACTTGCAGATAGTACCCATTGGACCTAGCTTTGATGACTTGATAATCAGAACTTGACTAGAGAAAAATAAAGAAATTTGATAAAGGAAACAAGTGTAAATTGCTACAATTTGATGAACTTGACCTATACCTAAGGATTTAGTAGCTCAAAATACCAACTGAGAGGTAAGGAGTCTTCACATCAACGATTAAGCAAATCCCCTCAGTATACAGGGTTCATAGGGATAGGCAACTTAGACATTGGATACCTAAAATGGGGGTGGGGGCTATAAAGACACAAAGAGGCTGGCTTACAAGTTTTCAAGAGGGAATTTAGTTTCAGAGTATACATGAGAAGGTAGAATCCCCACTTATCTTATCTAGATGGGCCTAGTGAAAGGAGATGGGGATAAGATTCTTTTGATTCAATAATGAGTAATTGTTATCATGACTAATTGTAATGGTCACAATTGTAAAGGTAGAAGTTTTGTAGTGTAAAGAGGGGAGTAGTTAATCTTACAGTCCAGAAAGAGAGGACCCTAGGACCATCAAAAGAGAAGAGCATGAGTGGAACTTGGGACCCTAACCAGAGAAGCAGCAACACCAAAGTTGGAGGTATTGAGTTGGAGAAATTGAGTACCTGAGGACTCTAGACTCATGGAAAGAGAAAGGCTGTGTGCTCTAGACCAGGAGGCTGGCTTGCAGAATGTGCCCTTTGATTGCTTGAATGATTATATGTTCCTGAGTGTTTTTGTGTACACAAAAAAACAAACAAACAGAGGGAATAGAAGCAAATACTGGTAAATGATGATGCATGAAGGCGATTGTAATCATTTCAGTGAAACTAAATACTATAGGATGGGTGCAAAACTGATGTTTTCTTATGTAAACTATCACTCAATTCCCATCCTCCTTATCTTTTTCACAATAAGCCATTAAAACTACCAGCATTAGCATGTCCAATCATATTGAACTATCAACCCTTTAGTATCAACCACCTTAGCAGAACAGGTACTAATAATATTCTCAGAGGCTGGGCATAGTCACCCATGGATGGTTAGTTTTGGTGAGCTACAAAAAGATGAAGCAAGTGTACCAAAACATGTGTAACCACTTAAACCAAACTCAAACAACTTGTTTCCAAGTAACTATCCTAAGAAGCTTGCTTTAAACTCTAAGGTAAAACTCACCTGAAGTATAAACAATTGGCTTGCCAAAAGTCTTTTAAAATACTTTAGTCTTTTATGTAGAATAAAAATGACACACTTGAAAATGTCTTTCCTTGGCTTTCCTTAGCAAGTCCTTCAGTCCCAATAATACAAACTAGAGGCCAGCCACCTTAATTATTAACAATTTGAATCATGAGACTATGTTATTATAAATATATTTTTGCTGCATGGCCATTCTAAAGAACAGTAAGTACTAAACTGGCTTAGACAGCTTAGGAAAAGTTCATTTTCTTAAGGACAGAAGTCTAACATATGCTTTTACTGCTTCCAGAGAATGTATTTCACCTGCTTTACAGTTCCTAATGACTTTCTGAGTTGTGCTCCTCCATAATGCAGCTTGCCAATAAGCTATCTTCATAAAATCATACATTGGTTTACAAATTGGAACACCAAGAACTCTGGTCTTCAAAACAGTCCTGCATAGATTATTCATGCACAAGCAAACAAATTTCTTGTCTCAGACAGAAATCTCATACAGTTCCCTTTTAGGTTATTCAGAGACATCTTAATGGTGGCTTGATACTGTGGAAGAAACTCATGGCATCTTCTTGTGTATTTTCTTTCCTTTAGTTCTTTCTCCGTCTGCCAATTTCACACCTAACCTTAATTTCAACAGCTCCCATACGGGTACTATCCATTGTAAGCAGGGATGTCAGATAAATATAGAATGCACATTTAAATGTGAATTTTATATAAACAATGAATAATTTTAGCATAAGTATGTCCTATTTTAGTATATTAAATCTTGCAACTCTATCCCTAAAAAAAATTCTACTATGTTTTTTTCTCCTTCCAGGCAAATAGGACATCCTTATCGAGTCCTGGCATGGCGCTGTGGGTTAATGCACCAGACTAAAAAAACATTTGAACTGCAAGGTCAGCAGTTCAAGCTTACCAGCTGCTCCTCAAAAACCCTATACAGGGTTGCTATGGCTCAGAATCTACTCAACGGCACTTAACAACAACATCATACAAAGGTATAGAACTATACTAACTACTTAAAATATAAATTCATAGCTCATTGGTTGTCAGGAACAGGGAATGTGGGTGGGGCTGCCTACAGAGAGGAAGAAATGAATTTTTAGAGATGATAAGAACATTTTGTATATTGATTGATAGTTAAATGACTGTATATAATTTTTTTAACTTACAGATTTTTTTCTAAATCAAAAGATGAATTTTACTGTAAATAAATGATACCTAATGAAACCTGAATTTTGAAAGTGAAAAACTAAATATACCACCCAATTTCAAATGTACTTTACACATTTCAGACATCATGTTATTCCTCCCTAGGTGGTGCTCTGGGCTAGGCCCTCAACTGCTAATACCAAGGTCAGCAGTTCAAAGTCATTAGCCACTCTGTGGGAGAAAGATGAGACCCTTAACAATCTATAGTTTTGGGACCCTCCTACATTGCTGGTGGGATTTCAAAATGGTCCAACCACTCTGGAAAAGTGTGGTGCTGCCTCAGAAAATTGGAAATAGAAATACCTTATGATCCAGTAATCCCTCTACTTGGTATTTATCCACAAGAAATACAACCCACAATACAAGTAGATATATGCACACCAATGTTCATAGCAGCACTATTCACAATAGCAAAAAGATGGAGACAGCCTA
>NW_006408878.1:2069219-2070792 GCF_000296735.1 Chrysochloris asiatica
ACCCCCTAGGTACACAGGGTTGACATGGATGGGCAACTTAGACATTGGCTACCTAAAATGTGTGTTTGTGTGTGAGGGGCTGCAAAGGCATGAAGTCACTGGCTTACAAATATTCAAGAGGGAGCTTAGTTTCAGAGGGTGCAGGGGAAGGTAAAATCTCCACTGATTGGTTTACAACCTGTCTAGACGGACCTGGTGAAAGGAGATGGGGATAAGACTCTTTTGGTTCAATAGTGAATAATTAGTATCAGGACTGATTGCAATTGTTATAAATATAAAGGTAGACGTTTTGTAACAAAAATAAGGGAGTGGTTGATCTTGCAGTCCAGGAGTGGAAGACCCTGGGACCACTAAGGGAGAAGAGCCAAGTGTGGGACCCTATCCAGAGAAGCGCTGACACCAGAGATGGAGGCAGAAAGGATGGCATGGAGAGATGGAGTAGCTGGGACTCTAGACTCAAGGAGTGAGAGGGGCTGTGTGCTGGCAGCCAGGGGGCAGGCTTGCAAGGTATGCCCTTTGGTTGTTTGAATGGTTATATACTCCTGAGTGCTTCAGTGTACATACAAAAAAAACAAAACAGAGGGAATGGAAATTAATGCTGTTGAATGATGATGCATGGAGGAGATTGTAGTCATTGCAATGAAATGAAATACAATAGGAAGAATGTAATATTGATGTTCTCCCATGTAAACTATCACTCAATTCACAATTAAAACTTAAAAAAAAAAAAAAATCTACCATCTCAGAAACCCTATACAGGGTATCTCTGAGTCAGAATTGATCCATTGGGTTTGGTTAGATATTGCCAGAGTAAATATTTCCAAACAACTATTCCAAATTTCTTATTATTCTCCCTAGGCCCATAATTCCAATATCACCCATCTCTACAAATAGATTTGTTCATTCAGATAGAAAGCTTATTGTTGTTAGGTGCCATCAAGTCGGTACTGACCCATAGTGACCTTATGCACAGCAGAACGAAACACTGTCCAATCCTGGGCCAACCTCACTACTATTGCCACGCTTGAGTCCATCGATGCTGCCACTTGGTCAATTTATCTCGTTGGGGCTCTTCCTATTTTTCTCTGAGACCCTCCACCTAACCAAACATGATATCCTTCTCCAACAACTTGTCCCTCCAGACAATATGTCCAAAGTATGAGAGACGAAGTTTGGCCATCTTGGAATCCAAGGAGCACTCTGGCTGAACTTCTTCCAAAACAGATCTATTGGTTCTTTTGGCAGCCCATGGCACTTTCAATATTCTCCTCCAACACCATAATTCAAAAGCACCAATCCTTCTACCATCTTCCTTATTCACTGTCCAGCTTCCACATGCATATGATGTTATTGAAAATACCATGGATAGAAAGCATCTACTATTAAATTAATCTATACCAAGGCCTGGGAATACAAAGATGAAAATATAGTCCTTACATAAACGTTGCTCACAGGCTAGTGGGAAAAGAGATACGAATTTTAAAAAAGACATACGTTAAAGGTATTGTAGGTAATAATAAGATGCACACCAACAGAATGCAGAAATCATCGGACAATCTCTTTGATGTCTCAA
>NW_006408878.1:2071987-2078186 GCF_000296735.1 Chrysochloris asiatica
CATTGTTTCGTTCTGCTGTGCATGGGGTCGCTATGAGTCGGTTACAACTCGATGGCACCTGACAACAACAACAACAACAAACTGAAGAATAATCAGAGCTAAACTCTGTTTTGTAAGTCAGGGAATACTCAAAATGCTAGTGGTTAGCCTTCAAAGTAGGGAGTTACACAATTACATATAGAACAATGAGTGCTCAGAGAAAAACAGCAGATTAGCTGATCAGGCAGACCAATACAAACTATGGAGGCCCTTGTCATGCAGATGCTAATCATAAGTGTGGCTCATTTTAAGAGACACCAACTCTGGCTAGCAGAAGCAGAGACAGAGCACTCTAGTAGGAGGATACACTACTTCAGAGACTCACTGGGAAACTAGTGCGCCAAACAATGAAACTGGGCAAATCCCAGAACTCTCTAAATGCCAGGATGCAAGAATCACAACCACCATCATACAGCAGAAGTACTGACTAGGCCACTGCAGTTGCAGCCACTGAAAACGAATGGGAACCTCTATTACAGACAGCATGAATACATTCTAACAGTCCCTGACTTTGACCCCCTTTCGGGCTGCTAATCTCACAGTCAGCAGTTCGAAACTACCAGCTGTTCCACGGGAGAAAGATAAGGCTTTCTGCTCCCATAGAGATTTACAGCCTCGGAAACCCTATACAGAGTCGCTATGAGTTGGAATCGCCTCCACGGCACATAACAACAACAACAAATAGCAGCATAGTCCCAACAGGAGAACCTGATTGGCTGAATCTAGGTCAAATGACTATACCCAGAATCCGTGGTGTTGGCATGTAACAGAGAGAGGTCAGAACAGCCTCCCTGCAAGATGACACACTAGAGCTGACTGTCCAAACTAGGAAAGGGGTTGAATCCTGGACAACCAAACGACACCTGTCAAATTAGTCTAATTCCCTTAGCATAGTAACCTTTATAATTTGGCATGTCTGAACTTTCTAGCCCTTATTCCCAGAGCTGGGGGAAAAAAATGCTTTGTTCTTCTCCCACTCTGTAGGTCTCACATGGTTTCACTCCAGTGACGTCACATTTTAAATTGAATGGTATTCTTTGTGTGTCTTTGGCTTGCCTTATCAGCTCCGTATCTGCTTTTAAAGGTAAGTATACATCTGACTCACCTTTCTGGTGCCCTTGCACTCAGCTTCCTGATAGGCGTCTATGCTCTGCATGATTGAGTTGTGAGGCAATTCGGCATGTACAGTTGGAAATATGCCACTTTCATTTGGCAGGATCAAATCTCTTCCAAAACAGACCTTTTCATTTCAGCTCACAGGGGATCCTTGCCCTCAAGGGCTCTGCCTTGAAGTAAACCTCAATAAAACGGATTATAAACCAGCCCAAACCACCAAAGATTATATCGACCGGTATGTGTCTTTGGAGCAGCTTAAAAATTGACACAGAACATGATTGAGGCTGCTTGTGAGCTCTTTGAAGATGGCAAAACAGGGACTCGGGCCCATGGCGCTAGGATCAGGGAATCCCTGCTCAGGGAGCCTTGTCTGACTTTGCATGAACTAAACAAAAGGAAGGCTTTCAGCCTTTTGACAAACTAAATAAAAGAACCTGGAGCGAAACTTATTACTTTTGTTTCTAATCTAGGGGAAAGAAATAATGTATTCCACTTGGTTTAAAGAGAAAAGGGATTACATTAATGGGGTGAATGGTCCCCATTTGAACAAAGAGATATTTAAAGAGGTTTTAATGGGAATTTTATCTGAGGCCTCAAATGTCACTCTGGTACAATTGTTTCTCTTTCAGCCATGACAAGGAACGATGAGACTTCAATTCTCCCAGTTCTCCAGGAAACCATAATAGCCTTATTTCCTGACTAATTTATTGAAGAGTAATAGAAGAGAACACAGCATAATTTTGTCCCCACATCATTTTAAAAAAGTTTCTCAAAGATATCCTCATTTGGAACTAAATTCAGACTTCCACCAAATAAAGTTCACAGATTATGTTGGCTATTTAAATTGAGTTTTATAATATTACAGGTTAGAGGTTTACTGAAAAATTACAAAAAGTTCAGAGTAAAGTTAGAACAATCCAATTAGGTACAAAGCCGAGTAGTAATAATATTGATTTTCCAGGACACTGTCTTCTAATAGGAATTTAAACATAAATAAACAGCCTTGGTTCTTTCATGTGTAATAAAAAGAAGAAAGAGTATTTTCCCAATCTCATATTTCTCTGAATTTTGATTCTGAACTTCTATTATCATCCAGTTAGCAAGCAAATGCAAGAGTACACTCCAGAGAGTTGTTTTATTTTCATAAATGTGTCATAAAGAAGCAAGCTGGCTGAAAGAAACAGAAGACTAAAGGCAAGTCAGACTCCCCTTTCATTATGATTGGCCATCTCTTGAGTCAAAGCAATATCTTGACATTCTTCTGAGTGGAAGACGACTACTGTGGTGGTTGGTTTTGTTTTTCAGGCTTCTTTGTGTTTGTTTTATTTTGTTTTTCCTGAACTCATGTCCCTGCTCCAAAGAACACTAAAAATCATAAAGTTCTAGAGTCACAAAGATCTGAGAAGATCATCTCATTGATCCCTTATCTTATTACAGAAGAGTAAACTAGACTACCCAAAGGCACACTGTAGAACCCAGGCGAGGGTCTAGACCTCCTCATCCTCTAGTCCAGGGCTCTTCCTGCTGCTCTCCTGTAGTTTCAGCCTGACACAGTGTGGTTCTGTGGTTAATGTGTTGAACGGCAATTTCAATTTGATCTGCAAGGTCGGTGGACAAGCTCACCAACCAGGCGCTCCTTAGACACTCTATACAGGGTCACTATGTCAGAACCAACTCCAGGGCACTTAGCAACAACTATGACTATGGGCTTTATGGTTCCCAGCAGTGATTACAGTCTGATTCTGATGAAACTTTTGTACCTGAAAGCAGGTTTATAGGAGATTAACCCCTGCAAACCTTGGGGTGGAGTTAGAAGGCTAAGGAAGAGCTATGGTCGCTGTAATTCTCTTCACATTTAAGATTCTCATTGCAAACTCCTCTTTCCATTCTTCTTCATGGCCCACCTTCTGCTCACCTCCATGAGCAATCCACTCAGTAGTATGAAGCAAGACCTGGTGTGACCCAGTAGGGTAAACACTGGATCACAAGATCTGTTTGAACCTCAAAGTTGGTGTTTAAACTAACCAGCCACTCCTCAGAAACCCTATAAGACTAAATGGCACTTAACAATAACAGCAAATTAGGGTGAAAGGTACTTGTTTCTGAGTTTTTTTGTTCTTCTAAGGATCATTTGTTATTATGATAACATATAACATATGATAGCATATGTTATTATGCCATCAAATCGATTCTGACTCATACTGACCCTGTTTGGGTTTTCAAGGAGCAGGTGGTGGATTTGAACAGCCAACCTTGTAGTTAGCAGTCCAATGCTTATATGACACCACCATCTTGTTAATATTTATAATTAAGGGGGAAGAAGGATCTCATGCACAAAACATTTATCAAACAAAAACAATGTGTTGTCATTGCTTTGCCTTTAAAAGAGCATCCATGAATCATTTGAGAAAGCAAAGGTCAAGCTAACCTGTAATAGGATACAATCAGAAGGCATGAAGCTCAGAGCTATGCACCATTGAAAAATGTAATAAAGGATCCCAAGTTCCTGAGTTCACCAAGCAAATATAGACCCATCAGTTCTTGAAAGTCCACACTAATATTTCTTGATGAACATGAATTTAGTGGCAGGGAAACCCTGCTACTTGTCCAGTTGTAGATTCCACAACCTCAGCTTCTCTCTTTACAAGCTGAATCCATTGCCATCGAGTCCATTTTAACTAGTAGTGACCTCATAGGACAGAGTAGAAGAGTCCCATGTGGTTTCCAAGACTGTAAATCTTCACAGAAGCAGACTGTGACATCTTTCTCCTATGAAGTGGCTGGTGAGTTTGATATACCAATCTTGTGGTTAGCAGCTCAGTGCTTAACCCATTATGCTACCATGGTTACAACTCTGTGACCATAAGACAGAGAAGAGAATATGTAAGACTGGGAACTTGGAAGTTCGTCTCCTGCATTATCAAATAGCTCTGGAATTCCCTGGAAATGCGTTTCTCAGCTATAAAATGAGGAGCCTGAATTAGATACATTTTATGATCATTTCCTAATTTGGCACTATAATAACCTAAAATACTGAGAGGTGCTCATACACCTTTCTGCTTTTATCTTTCCCTCTCCATTTTACTTAACATTCATATTACAATGTTAACACTGTCACTTAGTAAAATTGTAAAATTTGAATCAGAGATCCTGGCTGTGTGACTTGGGGAAGATGCATAACCTCTAAGTCCTAGTGTCTTAATTTTTAAAGGAAGCTAGATTGGCATCTTGTCAATTCATTCATTGTAATGCCAAGCTAGGGCAAAAGCACACACAAAATTAAATATGTGTTGTTTCTGCTTTGTAGAACATAGTTATGCTCAACCCCAAAGGGACTAGCATATATAAGAAAATCATTCATTTTCTAAGCACAGCTTTAAAATTAATTTGCAAGTCTCTCTTTGCATAGGATTGTGACTGCTTATCATGCCTTCAAAACAGTCTGGAATCTCCAGAACTTGTCACAGTTCAGTTATGGTCATCCATGAGGTAATTTTGATCAGGTTGAAGGATCTTCCTCTCTTTTTCCCTGAACCTCCACTTTACCAAGTAGACCGATGCCTTCTAATAATATGTTTAAAGTATGAGAGACAGTCTCGGCCTCCTGGCTTCTAAGGAACATTCTGCCTGGACTTTCTACAACACAAATTTGTTTGTTCCTCTGTAGTCTATTGTATTTTTACTACTCATGTCCAAAACCATAATTCAAATACATTTAGTCTTTTAAGTCTTCTAAGGCTATTAACACTTAAAAGAGGTATTATGCAGTGGATGTGCCTAATGCAATAATATATTCTTGATTGTTTTATTGCTGCTTTCATGAGTGTCAATTATGGATCCAAGGAAAATGAAATCTTTGACACCTTCAATCTTTCTCCATTTATCATGATGTTATTTATTGGTCAGGAGGATTTTTGTTTTCTATTCGTTGAGGTGTAATCCATACAGAAGGCTGTAGTCTTGCATCTTCTCAGTAAATATTTGAAGTTCTCTTCACTTCCAGCAGACAAGATCGCATCATTTGCATACCACAGGTTGTGCTAAATTTTCTTCCAGTCCTGATGCCATGTTCCTCTTCATATAATCCAGCTTCTCTGATTATCTGCTCATCATACAGATCAAATACTTTTGGTACAGACCTTTCCTGATTTTAAACCATCCCATATTCTCTTGTTTGTCTAACAACTGCCCTTTGATCTATGTATTCTTATTCATAAGTATAATCAAGTGATTTGGAATACCTATTCCTTGCAATGTTATTCATAGTGTGTAATGATCCACACAGTTGAAACACTTTGCATAATCAATAAAGCACAATTAAACATCTTTCTGGTATTCTCTGCTTTTAGCCAAGATATATGTGATATCAGCAATGGCATCTCTAGTTTCACATACTCTTCTGAATTCACATGAATTTCTGACAGTTTTCCTGTCCAAGTACTGTTGCAGTCAATTTTAATTATTTTTAACAAAATTTTATTTGAATGTAATACTAATTATATTGCTCAATGATTTCTGCATTCTGTTGTATTACCTCTCTTTGGAATGGGCACAAATATGGATCTCTTCTAATTAGTTGGCCAGGAAGCTGTCTTCCAAATTTCTTGGCATAGATGAGAGAATGCCTTCAGTGCATCATCAGTTTGTTGAAAGACTTCAATATTTATTCCATGAATTCTTGGAGTCTTGTTTTTTATCAATGCCTTAAGTGCATCATGGACTTCTTCTATCAGTACCACTGGCTCATAATCACCTCTTGAAATGGTTAAACATTAATTATTTCTTTTTGGTACAGTGATTATGTATAATCCTTTCATCTTCTTTTGATTCTTTCTACATCATTCAATATTTTGCCCATAGCAACTCACTACTGTTGCTACACTTGAGTCCATCGATGCTGCCATGGCCAATCCATCTAATTGGGGTCTTCCTCTTTTTCTCTGACCTTCCACCTTACCAAACATGATATCCTTCTCCAGCGACTGGTCCCTCCTGGCAATATGCTGAAGTATGAGAAATGAAGTTTGGCCATCTTGGCCTCCAA
>NW_006408878.1:2080924-2081775 GCF_000296735.1 Chrysochloris asiatica
TACTACCCAAAGCAATCTACACATATGATACAATCCCATTCCAGAGTCCAATGACATTCCTTAGAGAGACAGATAAGACAATTACAAACTTTATATGGAAACGAAAGAGACCCAGGATAAGCAAAGCACTGCTTAAGAATAAGAACAAAGTTGGAGGCCTCTCACTATGTGATTTCAAAATTTACTACATTGCTAAAGTGGTCAAAATAGCATGGTACTGGTACAATGAAAGATACATAGATCAATGGAACAGAATTGAGAATCCAGAAATTAACCCATCTACATACAACCAACTGATGTTTGACAAAGGGCCAAAGTACACTGAGTGGGGAAGACACAGCCTCATTAACAGATGGTACTGGCAGAACTGAAACTCAGTATGTGAAAGATTGAAACAAGGCCTTTACCTCACACCATATGCAAAAATCAATTCAGCATGGATTAAGGACCTAAATGTGAATCCCGAATTACAAAGGTCATCAGTGAAAAAATTGGAACAAATCTAAGGGCTCTATTCCAGGACACACAGATACTACCAAACATTGTGAAAATGGCAAAAACAAAAGAAGACAAAACTGATGATTGGGACTTTCTGAAAATTAGAAACTTATGTGTATCAAAACATTTCACCAAAAGAGTAAAAAGAGAACCCACAGAATGGGAAAAATCTTTTGCAATGACATATCAGACAAGGAGCTAAGTTTTAAAATCTATGTGAAACTACAACACCTCTAAAAGAAAAAGACAAGTAACCCAATTAAAAAAATGGGCACAAGATAGGAACAGACACTTCACCAAGTAAGACCTTCAGGCAGCCAACAAACATATGAAGAAACGTTCACGATCATTAG
>NW_006408878.1:2084185-2085979 GCF_000296735.1 Chrysochloris asiatica
TATTAAACTAATGATCTGCCCTGTAAACTTGCACTCAATTCACAATAAAAACTTTTTTTAAAAAAGTATATGAAGGTTATCTTCATATACTTTCATATAGGCCCCTATGGCCTACATCATGAGCAATGATCCATCCCATTCCTGCCAATCTTCCCACAAAGACATAGACAAGGTTTTTCTCCACAATGTGAGTTTAGCTTGAAGGTCTAGATTTATACTGTAGTTAATTACAACAGAGTATTCTATTCACTCACTTCAATTATTGACTTTTCTTGTGCACCTTAAATTTGCTTTCATAGAGTGAATATATTAAGACTTTCCAACACTAGCAAGGTCACACAGCTGGAAGGTTTTGTAATGGTGTGTTCATGTGAACACACCAAAATACCCAAAAATCCCTTCTGATTCACTACCAAGCATTCACTGAATAAAATATTTATCTTGTACTTCATCCTATAATCTATCTAATGAAAATTGTATACTTATCAAACTTGTTCCAGCTCCATCAACTCAGTCTTAAGAAAAACAAACAAACAAACAGATAACTAGCATATAGTGTTTAAACACACACACATTACGATTTACTTGTTTTAATTTATCACAATTTCTGGCAAAAAATTTTCTATATAAGGCAACCTAGTGATGTAAATAAGGAAAAGACTAAAGCCAAACCCACTGCCATGGAGTTGGTTCCGATTTATAGTGACCCTGTACAGAGTTTCTAAAAAGTAGTTGATGGGTTTGAATCATCAGTTAACAGTTCAGTTTATTCTATAGTTGTTGTTGTTATGTGCCATGGAGTCAGTTCTGACTCATAGTGGCCCTGTACACGGTTTCTGAGGCTGTAAATCTTTACGGGAGCAGAAAACCTCATCTTTCTCCTGCAGAAGAGCTGGTAGTTTTGAATTGCTGACCATGAGATTAGCAGCCTGATTCATAACCACTACACTACCAGAGCTCCTATAGTACCACACCAACAATTCTATAGGAAGGAATAACCCTGTAGGCTGGAGTAAAGTTGAGAATATTTACAAAACTGGAAATATTTACAGGAGCAGACTGCCACATCTTTTTCCCTGTAGAGACTGGTGGATTCCACTTGCCAACCATTTAGTTAGTAGTTGAGCACATTAACCATGGTACTACCAGAGTTCCTTAAGAAAAAGACAACATATATAATACTTTGTAAAGTGGCTAACATAATCTCAAACACATTTTGACATCGCTCATAAACTGTGTTCATTTGCTACAAAATAAGTTTCAATAAATGCCTTTATATTTACAAATGCTGTTCATAAGCCCTTTTCTAAAATAAATTCAATTGATCTTCTGATCATTAAAGTAATATAGGCACATAGGAGAGTGAGTAATAAATCAGAGGGTATAAGGAAGAAAATAATAATTATTCAAGTCCTAGAGATAATTACATCATTACATTAGAATGTTTCCTTACAGTCATTTTGTTTGTATGTTTCCCCATGTATTTTGTTAGATAGTTGATACCATGTTTTTATAGTTTGTATCCTATTTTTCAAAAGAAAAAAAAATATTAAAAGAAGTGTTCTATAGTAGCAATTTAAAACTGAGCCTGTCACAAATTCTTATGCTTAAACATTAGGTAATGTTCAGTAGCATTTTTAAGAATACCTATTTTAGAGCATGGGAATACTGAATGTTTTAAAATTGGAACAAGTGTGCAACAAGGTTGTATTCTTTCACCATACTTATTCAACCTGTATGCTGAGCAAATAATATGAGAAGCTGGGTTCTATGAAGAAAAACGTGGCGTCAGGA
>NW_006408878.1:2086726-2088440 GCF_000296735.1 Chrysochloris asiatica
TTGCAAAAATGTTTTATGGAATTTTAGATTTTCCCAAGGTAGATTCCTAAGACCAACTACTCATCTGTCAGTTTGTGATACTTTGGTGGCTTGTGTATTGCTGTGATGCTGAAAGCTATGCCACTGGTATTTTAAATACCAGCAGGGTCACCCACAGTATACAGGTTTCAGCCTAGCTTCCAGACTGATACACTCCATGATGAAGGAGAGACCACTACTTCTGAGTGTTTAACATCTGAAAACCTTATGAAGAGCATTGGAACATTGTCAGATATAGAGTCAAAAGGTGAAAACATTATGAATAGAACCAGAGTATTGTCAGATATAGTGCAGGAAGATGAACCCTCAGGCTGGAAGTCACTCAAAATATGAATGGAGAAGAGCTGCCTCCTCAAGGTACAGTTAATCGTGGTGATGCAAGTAGAGTAAAGCTTTAGGGACCTGCATTTGCTGATGGGGTGCAAATCAAAATGAGGAGAAATAAAGGCAAGCATCCATTAATAATCAGAACATTGCATGTACAAAGTATAAATCCAGGAATATTAGAAGTTGTCAAAAATGAAATGAAAATTGACATCCTAAGCACTAGTAAGCTGAAATGGACAGGTATTTGCCATTATGTACCTGTCTATAATAGGGTTTGGAATCCTGGTGTGGCGCTATGGGCTAATTATCAGACTGCAAAGTTATTTGAACTGCAAAGTCAATGGTTCAAGCTCACCAGCTCCTCTTTGGAAACCCTATACAGGGTCACTATGGGTCAGAATCAACTTGATGGCACTTCACAACAACAATAATAGGGTTTATTATGCCAAGAATGAGAAATTCAAAAGGATTGGCATAGTATTCACCATCAAAAAGAACTTTTTGAGATTGATCTTGAAATACAATACTGTCTGTGATAGGATAATAGCCATACACCTATAAGAAAGATCAGTTATAATGTAACCATTATTCAAACTTATGTACCAACCACCAAAGCCAGTGAGGATGAAATAGAAGAATTCTCCCAACTTCTTCAGTCTGAAATTGATCAAACATGCAACCAAGATGCATTGATAGTTACTGGTGATTGGAATGCAAATTTGGAACAAAGAGAAAGGGTCAGTAGTTGGAAAATATGACCTAGGTGATAGAAACGATGATGGGTATTGTTAATAATAGAAATTTTCAAGACCAATGATTCAATCATTACAAATACCTTTTTCAAACAACATAAAAAAGCAACTCAATACATGGACCTCAACAGATGGAATACACAGGAATCAAATTGACTACATCAGTGGAAATAGATGGTGGAAAAGTTCAATGTCATGAGCCAAAACAAGGCCAAGAGCAGACTGTGGAAAAGTATATGAGCATCGATTGCTCATATATAAGTTTAGGCTGAAGCTGAACAAATTTTAAACAAGACCATGAGAACCAGAATATGTCCTTGATTATCTCCCACCTGAATTCAGAGACAATCTCAAGAACAGATTTGATATATTAGACACTAATGACAAAAGAAATCTTTCAAGAAAGTAAGGCGGCACAAGAGGTACTCACTCATCTCTGCCAAGAAATTTGGAAGACAACTATCTGGCCAACTGATTGGAAGAGATCCATATTTGTGCCCACTCCAAAGAGAGGTGACCCAAGGGAATGTAGAAATCCTCGGACAATCTCTATGATATCTCAAGTGAGTAAAGTTTTGCTAAAGGTAATACAGAAA
>NW_006408878.1:2090104-2090929 GCF_000296735.1 Chrysochloris asiatica
AGCTCAAAAAAATTTTTCAAAGAGCAATTATTATAATGAAATATGCAAAGACCTGGAGTTAGAAAACCAAAAGGGAAGAATGCGCTCAGCATTCCTTAAGCTGAAAAAACTGAAGAAAAAATACAAGCCTTGACTTGAAATATTGAAGGATTCCTTGGGCAATATTGAAGACTTCTATGCAATATTGAATGATGCAGAAAGCTTCAAAAGAAGATGGAAGACACACAGAGAATCACTGTACTAAACAGAAATGGTCAGTGTTCAACCATGTTAGGTAGTATATGATCAAGAATTGATGGTACTGAAGGAAGAAGTGCAAGCTGCACTAAAGGCTTCAGGAAATGATGGAATACAAATTGAAATATTTCAACAATATCATGCAGCACTAGAGGCCTTCACTGATTTATGTCAAGAAATTTGGAAGATAACTACTAGGCCAACCGATTGGAAGAGATCCACATTGTGCACATTCCAAAGAGAGGTGACCCAACAGAATGCGGAAATCATCAAACAATACCACTAATATCACATATAAGAAAAATTTTGCTGAAGATAATTAAAAGATAGTTGCAAATGACATGGACAGGTTACTATGAGAAATTGAAATCAGATTCAGAAGAGGACATAGAACTAGGGATATCATTGCTGACATCAGATGGATCTCAGGTGAAAGTAGATACTAGAAAGATGTGCACTTATACTTTATTGACTATGGATAACACTGCAAAGAATGTGTCTTCTGGAACATTTAAATGTGCTCACAATTGTTTTGGTCCTGTACATAGATCAACAAAGAAGCAGCTATTTGAACATAACAAGGGAATA
>NW_006408878.1:2091884-2094503 GCF_000296735.1 Chrysochloris asiatica
TGTGTTTGGTAAAGTACAGAGACAATGAAAAAGAGGAAGACCTTTAATGAGATGGATTGGCACAGTGGCAGTAGCAACAACAGCCTCGAGTAGCAGCAATTGTGAGGATGGCGCAGGACCAGATGGGATTTCGTTCTGTTGAATATAGGGTCACTATGGGTCGGAAGTGACGCAATGGCACCAAGCAAGAACTATATATATATTGGTTCAAACGTAACAACCATTGTAATGATGGCGCAGAACTGGGCAGTGTTTTGTTCTGTAACAACATATTTAAGATGCTTGAAACATATCACCAAACTGTGTTTTAGAATAATCCAAATTAGTTGGACATATTTCCATTTAAATGATAAAATCACTGCAGTACTTCTGAAATATATTCATAGTCCCTTAACAATTCTGCTTTCTTAAAAAAAAAAAAAGAAAGAAAGTAATGCTTATATTCACTAAGTAAAATATAAAGCTACTGTTTTAATGAAGAACTTAAATTTTCTGGCTAAGTATTGTTTTCTTCCACTTCTCATTTTATTGATTTGCAAAATCTTATAAGGACAAAGAAATGAATAATTCACTTGCAACCTGCATGAGTTTATAAGAGATTCTGAATTTGCCAGGATGGATTTCCCATTTTCTTCAGGATCATGTTAATGGTGAATGATTTGTCATTTGTCTAACTCCTACTGCCCTTTATAAGGAAAATGTAACTAGAATGTCCTCTCTGATGCTAAGCTGTTCTGACACTGGTATGACAGAAGAGGTGGCTCCTACTTGTGACAGTTTAAAACAGGATGAAGAAAGGAATCTGTTGACATTCAGAAAGCAATAGACAGAAAGAAAAGCTACAATTTTTCCTTGGTAGTCACCGTGTAAAATTTTAGAAAAAGTATTCAAATGCTGCTCTCTAATAGCTCAAAATACCATTCTTTGCTGCCTCTTATACAAATGACTAGGAAATATATCCAATCCATTTGCTATGATTTTTCAGAATCTGGAGAAAATTGCTACTCTAATACTCATTGCTGTGCTCAACCCACTGAGCAGTAGCCATGACTCATGATGAGATACTAAGCTGCACTCACGAAGCAGGGAGTTTGGATGTAGATCATGTGAGCCCTGCTCTGTCGCTATGAGAGCTGAGCAACATCCAGCATCTCATGGTTTCAGTTTTTTCACTTATCAAAGAGAATGGGATGAAGAAGACAAAGAGCATATTGTGCTCTAACATCCCAGAAGTTCTTAAAGAAACGTTGCTTTTTAATGCTAACAAAGTGTTCCCCTCATTTTCTATGTTCAACTTTTGCTTAACAATAAAATGTCTGTGCTGGTATTCCTTGGGAATGACATGATGCAGACTAACTCATAAATCCATTTCATAAACACGCATTACTAAACATGTTCTAGGTACTGGGCTTGAAGCAGTGAACAAGGGAAAGGAGGTCCTTCCTTTTCCAGAATTGACATTCTGCATTATAAACAAGTGTACAACTGGACAAACAAAATTATTTCAAACAATTAACATGATGAAGCAGAGTGTTTGGGTGATGGTTGTCAGGGGAGTTCTTTCTAAGGACGACATTTGAGTTGTGACCTGAATGATGCTCAGGAACCAGCCTGTACAAAGCATCCAGATAGAGGGAATGGTGAGTGCAAAGGACTCAAGTTAGGAGTGAGCTTGCCTAGTTCTAGAAACAGAAAGAAGGTCAGTGTGGTAGGAACTTAATAAGCAAGGGAAAGAGCAGTTAAGAGGTAAGATCAACAGGACCCTTATCAAGCAGAGATTTTTAGGCCAAGGTAAAGAGTTCTGCTTTAATCTAAGTGCACTGGAAAGCCATGCGTGGTTTTAAGCAGGAGGCCAACATGACCTGATTTATATTTCAAAAGATCACCCTGGCTCCAGTGTGTGGAGAATGGATTGCATTTTGATTTCCAACATTACTGGAAAATACTCCTATTCTCTTATAGTTATCTTGAAAACACTTGCTTTCATGAATACTACAAAAAAAATGTGAGATAAATATTTGAAAATATTCAAATGCATTCATGATTTAGAAAGAACAGGAAATACTAAAATACCAAAATTAATGATAAGCACAAATCACATAGAGTTAACTGACCCACCACTAGCCTGACCAGCATCAACCCAACTCTGATGACCTAGAATATAAATTTGTTGTAGATAATCCAACTGCACAAGTATTCAGTAAAGAAAGAACACACCAATGTGTTCCCACAAAACCCAAGACAAATGGTATACACAAGCACCCTTTCTTTCTCCCCTTTCCTCTTACCTACCCACAGGATAAAGAAGTGATTCTCAACTATCAAGTATGAAAACTACATTTTAATATCAAAGGTCATCTTCAACCATCTTTTTCTCATGAGTACACACACACATGAGAAGTTGTGTTATTACTTAATAATTCACTAGCATCACTAAAGAAATTCAAGAATGAGCAGGCCTCTTGGAATAATTCTGTGCGCAGTAGGAAAAGGCTGTGCTCTTTGATCTTCATCAGTAAATGTTTTAAGTCCTCTTCACTTTCAGCAAGCAAGGCTGTATCATCTGCATATCGCAGGTTGTTAATGAGTCTTCCTCCGATCCTGATACCACATTTTTCT
>NW_006408878.1:2096526-2099051 GCF_000296735.1 Chrysochloris asiatica
AAGAAGTGCAGCCAGAGTGCTCCTTGGAGGCCAAGATGGCCAAACTTCGTCTCTCATATTTCGGACATATTGTCAGGAGGGAACAGTCGCTGGAGAAGAATATCATGTCTGGTAAGGTGGAGGGTCAGAGAAAAAGAGGAAGAACCCCAACAAGATGGATTGGCCAAATGGCAGCATTGATGGACTCAAGTGTGGCAACAGTAGTGAGGTTGGCCCAGGATCGGGCAGTGTTTTGTTCTGCTGTACAGCAGGTTCCTATGAGTCGGTACTGACTCAATGGCACCTAACAACAACAACAGTAGGAAAAAGGAGGAGAGTCAACATGATGCAGCTCACAGAGTGGTAACAGGGTTACTCAGGCCTCCAAAGAACTGAAATCTATACTTCATGTTCTCATCATTCTTGTTTTCCTTTTTGTTTGCTTTTTGGAGTAACTAAAATCAGCCTAATAGATTAATGCCTGCCTTGCAAATTAAGACAGATCCCAGATTCTTGACCATCTACTTTGTTAGGCTGATAAGCCATCTGCCCTGCAAAGTACTCAGTGAACCCTTAAGTGTTTGTGTCCTTGAATTATTTCAACGTTGTTGTTCTTGTTCTTGTTAAGTACAGTCTAGTTGGTTCTGACTCATAGTGACCCTATATATGGTTTCCAATTAGTGGCTGGTGAGTTTGAACTGACAATCTTGTAGTTGGTTCAAATCAACCTTTTGGCCCAGTGGTTTATCCCACAATGCCACACCAGGACTCCACTTTTTTCACTAGATCCTCAGAAGTCATGGTATTGTGTCTTCATCCTCAGAACCAAGTAGGAAAAACATAAGTGTGGGGCAAACAAGTTCACTGTCTCGTTGAGCCAGCAAACACTTTAACAAACAAGATCCTAGGTAGCAAAAGCCTATGACAACTCTATGATTTCTTCTTCCTTTCCATAGCCTCTCCATTTCTCCAAACACAAGAAATGTCAGACAGAGCACAAGTAAATACAGACCTACTTCCTGCAATGCAATATTACATAGTGTGTTAACCACTACACCAACATGCACTCCTAAAACCTCTTAAATAGGAACCTAATTTGCTGTATAAATCTTCATCTAAAATACAATAAAATGGTTTTGGTGTGTTTTTTTTTTTAATACATGCTGTGGTGTAAAAAATAAATCAAATTGAATAATGGGTGGTAGGAGACTAGGGCAACTTCCCCAGTTATGAGGAAGAAAAGCAGATCTTTCCAGTACGGACCACCACACCTAAGGAAAACCAAAGAAAGACTACAGCACATGTTCCTCAAGATAGTAAATAATTTCTACTTTACCATCTTCCTATTTGTAACATTCTTCAGTGGGGTAAATTTAAAGATCAGAATCATGTCACTTTTAACTGTAGACACTTACTATTTTAGGGAAGACTAAAAATTTCATTTCCAGCTGAAGACTGTGGATGTAGAAACCAATCTAATGGCTTATTTGGGGGCTGAAAGAAAGCAAAAGGGCTCTCTTTAAAAGTTACATTACCATCCACAAATAACATCTTCAAATGATAAAAGTGTTAGTTCCTCAAATCATTCTATTCAACATAGATTGAAGTCCTCTGCTGTCTCTTTTTATTGTAAAAGGTACCTGAATCTCTAGTCATTTTTAAGGGCTGTTTTGTCTTTGTCTTAGGCACATTAAAATTATAGTGCTTTCCAAGGGAATTTTCTTACGGCTGAAAAAAAAGCAACAAACAAAACCACATGCCTATACTAGTGTGCATAGTTGTGAAGGTCATTTTAGAAAGTGGTTGTGTATATCTCTTTAAGAAATATTAGCACTCCACTTCACAAATTCAAATAACAATGCCAATGAACAGATTGTCAACCAGTTGGAATATATGGCCAGGTTATGAACCACTCAAATAAGCTTCCTAAATAGGTTATAGAGTCATTCCTGGAGATTGTAGGAAAAATTACAAGCAATGCCATCTGTTAGAGCCACCACCTTGAAAATACTATGCTGCCTTGTTATCACTTCAAAACACCATGGGAGTTCACATCACCTGAGGTGGAACAATTTGGCTACAATTCACAGTTATATCCTGGCTCTAGTTTTATAAACCATAACTTCAACTCAAGCCCAGTTCCGGGATTCAGTTAGAGTCCTGAGACACCAGAGTACAGTTCTGTGCCTTCAATTTGATTTCTATCTATTCCATCTGGTGAGGTCCATGTGTATAGTCATCTTTTATGTTGCTTAAAAAAGATATTTGGAAATAACAAATCATTGGCTTTGCAAGATTCTATCATGTTATCTCCAGTATCGGTTCTATCACCAAGACCATATAACGACTGACCCTTCCTTTTTATTTCCAACCTTTGCGTGCCAATCACCAGTAATTATCAATGTGGAACGAGAGATATCATTGCTGATGTCCGATGGATCTTGGCTGAAAAGATGTTTACCTGTGCTTTATTGACTACGCAAAGGCTTTCGATTGTGTGGATCATGACAAGCTATGGACAACATTGAGAAGTATGAGTATTCCAG
>NW_006408878.1:2101327-2101736 GCF_000296735.1 Chrysochloris asiatica
TCATTGTTGATGTCTGATGGAATTGGCTGAAAGCAGAGAATATCAGAAAGATGTTTACCTGTGCTTTATTGACTATGCAAAATCTTTCGATTGTGTGGATCATGACAAGTTATGGACAACATAGCGAAGTATGAGTATTCTGGAACACTTAATTGTGCTCATGAGGAATCTGTACCTGGACCAAGAAGCAGTCATTTGAAAAGAACATGGAAAAACTGAATGTTTTAAAATTAAGAAAGGTGTGTGACAAGGTTATATTCTTTCATCATACTTATTCAACCTGTATGCTGAGAAAATATTCTGAGAAGCTGTGTTATATAAAGAAAAACATACCATCAGGATTGGGGGAAGACTCATTAACAACCTGCAATATGCAGATGATACAACCTTGCTTGCTGAAAGTGAAGAG
>NW_006408878.1:2101836-2105174 GCF_000296735.1 Chrysochloris asiatica
TTTGGTTGGTTGATGATGCATGGATGGGATTGTAACCATGGCAATGAAACAACATACGATAGGATGAATGTAAAGCTAATGTTCTCCCATGTAAACTATCACATAATTCACAATAAAACATTTAAAAAAAAAGAGGATCGAAAGTTCACGCTGTGGTCCCGTGGATCTGTGTCTTACTTCAACAGTGTTTGGATGGAATAGATCCAGGGACTCCTCCATCTCCAGCCTCGGACCACCTCCAACGGCTACTTTAGGTGCAATCTCTTCTCTGGAACCATCTTCTTGAGCATTCCCTGTTATGGGGACCAGCTAAACACTGGTTGTGTGTGTGTATGTGGTTAACTCCAAATCTTCGACCAACCAAGAGATCTCAGATTTGTCAGAATTAATTATTCTGCTGAAGCAGAGGCTGGCATCAACCACCTGGTTAATCTGCATCTGCAGGCCTCTTACACCTAACTCTCTCTGGGCTTCTTTTTCATTCGCAATGATGTGGCTTTGGAAGGTGTGGGGCACTTCTTCCATGAGTTGGCAAAGGAGAAGCGCGAGGTTGCTGAGCATCTCTTGAAACTGCAAAACCAGCGTGATGGTAGCACACTTTTCCATGACATGCAGAAGCCATCCTAAGATGAGTGGGGAAGAACCCTGGATGCCATGGAAGCCACCCTGGCCCTGGAGACGAATCCATGCCAGTTTCTGCTGGATCTGCTCACCGTGGTGCTACCCACACAGACCCCCCCCAAACACCTCTGTGATTTTCTGGAGAATCATTTCCTCCACGAGGAGGTGAGAATTATCAAGAAGATGGATGACCACTTGACCAACCTCCATAGGATGGCCAGTCCCTAGGCAGTGCTGGGCAAGTATCACTTTGAGAGGCTCACTCTCAAGCATGACTAGGAAGAGCCTGTGGAGTCCCGCACCCTGTGAAGGGCCTTTCAGCTTTCCCCTGCTCTCTGCAGATCTTCTGCCTGAACCTTGGTCTCCAGACACAAGAGCAGCACAGTCAACTCCCGGAAGCCCCTCTGCCCCAAGCCATAGTAGACCAAATGAAAACAATAAGGCTTCCTTTTACAGCAAAAAAATTTTATCCCTATGTTACGCCAAAGAACAGATCCACCAAAATAACTGCTGCCTCTTCTGTGATCAGAAGCTGCCTCCACCTTGGGAAGCTGCCAATTCCATAACCACTAGGCCTCACCATGGTTAAGATGAAAACACCAGCAGGAAGGAAGCTTGATTATGAAAGTATGATCCAGGGTCCACCCAACCACGAATGGCAGAGCTTGCTGCTACTGCTGCCTTTTTTTTAGATCATAAAGTATCTTCTTCCCCAGCATAACAATGCCATATTCTGCCTCTGAATGCTCACAGCTAGTGACTGGGCTCTAGCACTTGTGCTAACACTGAGAGCAAAACATTGCAACATCTCCATGGTAGAAGAAATAGCAGAAGCTAATCTCTGCTTTATTTCTACCTTCTCAGGCACCTAAATCAGTACAGCTAGACTCATGTTGACTAAGAGATGTTTCAGAGAAGTCTTGTTGGGAACAATGCCCCATAAAGCTAAGACCTTAATAACATTCATTTCTTTATCCCCAAGGAAGTCTAAGAGAGATCTTTTTATTGTTGTTTTTCTTTTCCAGCAATTGCAAGATCAAAGGGTACACTAGGAGGAGACTGGAACAGATTTTGAAAGATGGTAGATCATATCTACCATGGAATATTTTTACTTATTACATATTATCTTAAGTACATAGCAAACATCTGATACAGACATGGTGTTGTGCATAGCCCAAGCAGTCAGTAACATTTTCTGAGAAATTCATGACTCCATTGTCCTCAGTTTTCATCTCCTGGAGGACATAATCTAAACTGTTTAGTTTTCCAGCCACCATTCACTGGATCATACATGAACAGCTACTAATAAGAGTGGTAACCATGACAAGTGTTCTAGAAAGCTCTACAAGAAAATATATATTCTCCCCAAAAAACATAATCTCTAATAAGAAAATAAGGAAAAATGTTGAATGAGTATTAAGTAATAAAAATATAAAAATATGTTCTACATCAAACTATGAAATGTATAATTCTTTGTTGTTGTTAGTTGCAATAAAACTTTCCCAATCCTGTGCTATCTTCATGACCATTGATATGTTTGAGGGACTACTGTATGGTGCTTATGAATGTGAAGGGCTCATTTTCAAGTACTAGTTTAGATAGTATTCTACTGTGATACACAGTATTTTCATTGACTAACTTTCTGAAATATGTTACCAGGTCTTTATACATAGTCTGTCTTAGTCTGGAAGTTCCATTGGACTCTGTCTACCATAGATAACCTTACTGGTATTTGTAACACTGTTGGGATAGTTAAGGATTTGTGTCAACTTGACTGGGCCAGGATTCTCAGTGTTTTGGCAGTTGAGATGTGGCTCTCCCCATGCTGTGACTTAATGTGATAAAACATTAAGAGAATTAAGGATGGGATGTTGTTATTGCTAAGTAGACCTTCTAGTAGGTTCAGACTCATAGTTGCCCTATATAGGGTTTCCTAGGCTTTAAATTTTTGTGGTTGCAGAACCACCCTGAATCCCATCACCAACCTGATCCAATTTATGGGATATTCCCACAGGTGTGGCATACATGCCTTTTATCTTACAAGAGACAAAAGGAGAGAGACTTTAGCAGAGAAGGAAGGACCTACTACTATCAAGACAGAAGAGCTAGGAGTGGAGTGCATGCTTTGGGCCTGGGATTGTTGCACTGTGACGCTCCTAGATCCAGAGGAAAACTGATACCAAGATACATGGAGAACTCCAAAGAATGCTGTAAAGATGCTGAAAGGAGATCAGGACCTAACTCCAGAGTTGGTGCTCTGAATTTGGACTTCTAGTTCTGGTTCTAAAAAGCATCCACTTGTGGTATTTCTGTTATAGCAGAACTAAGATAACTGATGACATAATTTCCAGCACCATAACCACACACTACAAAAGGTCATTAAAAACAAAAAATAAGGAAAAGACCCAACTGGATGACAGAAGAGACTGTGAAACTTGAACTCTGGCAAAGAGATGTGAAAGTAAATGGAAGAAATAAGGATGTACTAAAGCTGAACAGAAAATAGCAAAAGACAACTTGAGAAGTCTAAGTAAAATATTATGATGAAATGTGCAAAGAACTGGAATCAGAAAACCAAAGGGAAGAACACACTTAGCATTTATCAAGATCAAGGAACTGATGAAAAATTGCAAACTTCAACTTGCAATATTGAAGGATTTTATGGGCAAAATATTGAATGTGGCAGAAAGCATCAAAAGAAGATGGAAGGAATACAC
>NW_006408878.1:2105274-2109073 GCF_000296735.1 Chrysochloris asiatica
TAATGAATCAGAAGCAACTTAGTGGCACTTAACAACACACATATATGAGTTTGGGGTGAATAATATTTACAAAAGTTAGGTCATTTGACAATTTACACACAAACTGGTGACAATAGTTATATTTATCATAATGTGTCAACATCTCTTTACATATGTTCTATTTGTTTCATTTCCAGTACTCTAATTTTCCTGCCCCCTTATCTTTGCTTTTTAGTATTTTTTGACATTTTGGCTTTATAAAGATGATTTTTGAGTAGAGCAGCAATCTTATGAGTAATATCTTTTATTTTGTGTGCCACTCTGTTGTTCTCTAAAAGATGATGTCAGGAGATGGGCGTGGTTTAAGTTTAAAGACTGTATCAGGGCAATAATTTCAAGGACTTCCTGTTCTACAGTTCCAGTTTGCCTGGACTTAGCTATTATAATTTGAGTGCTGCTCCAAATTTTTCTCTCATTCTAGCCAGAACATCTATTGCGATCCTGGTCAGAATGGCCAGTGGTGGTAGCTAGGCATCAGCTAGTTCTTCTGGTCTCAGAGTGGATGAGGCTGTGGATGGTGTAGACTTGTTGTTTCCTCTCTTGTTGTTGTTATGTGCTGTGGAGACCATTCTGACTCATAGCAACCCTGTACAGGGTTTCCGAGGCTGTAAATCTTTATGGGAGCAGAAAGCCTCATCTCTCTCCCATGGAACAGCTGTTAGTTTCGAACTGCTGACCTTAAGGTTTGCAGCCCGATTCCTAACCACTACGCTACCAGAGCTGTTTCCTTTCTTAGCCTTTGTTATTTTCTTACTACCATTTTTGTGTACAGTTGTTACATTTTTATCCTATTTTAAAAAAAGAGTAGGTCACATAATTTTCTCCCTAGGTTTCCATCTAGGAATTTTATGATTTTAAGCTTAACATTTAGCTCTTTAGTTCATTTTGAGCTACTTTTTATATATGATGTCAGATACAGGTTGTATTTCATATTTCTGTAGGTGAATACCCAGTTTTAACAGCACCATTTATTAAAGAGACTGTTTTAGTCCCTCTGAATGCACTATGACCCCTTAGTGAGTTTAATTTGAATTCTCAAGTCTGTTCCACAAGTCTTTGTGTTTGTTGGTGAACAAATACCACACTGTTTTGGTTATATCAACAGTAGTTGTTCTGATAGGGGAGTCTGTGGCCTCTTGCTTTGTTCTTTGTTTTTTTGTTTTGTTTTGTTTTTGTCTCCAGTATTGCTTACACTATTTGGCTTTCATTCCTTTCCATATGAAGGTCATCATTAATTTGTTGTTGTTATTTCAATAAAGAATGTTGTAGGGATTTGCATCAAATTGCATTTCATCTAGGGACTTACTTTAGGTAGAATTGACATTTTGTTTATATTAAGCCTTCCAAACCTTGAGCACAGAATGACTTTTTGTAGATCTCTTTTAGTCCCTTGTTGTTGTTAAGTGCTATGTGCCAGTTCCAACTCATAGCAACCTAATGTAGGGTTTCTAAAGAGCTACTGGTGAGTCTGAACCACCAATGTGGTTCAATCCAACCTTGTAGTCTTTCATTTATCCTACAACGCCATACCAAAAGTCCCTTGTATTAGTGTTTTATCATTTTCATTTTATAAGTCTTTTATGTCCCTGATAACTTCAAAGGTATCTTATCAATTTGGGAGCTATTGTTAATAGTATTATTTTCCTGATTTGTTTTTCAGATAGTGTAGTTAGATAGTTTTTGATAATGTAAAGAAACACAATTGATTTTCATGTGTAGATCTTGTATCTTGTAATGTGCTAAATTCTTCTTTGCTCCAGCAGTTTTCTGATGGATTCATCAGGGTAGTCTACGTATAATGCAGTAACTCTGTAGGATAAGCACTGGACTGCTAACCACAAGGCCAGCAGTTGGAGTCCAATGGTTGTTCCATGCAACAAAGATGAGACTTACTGCTTCACCAAAGATTTACAGCCTTTAGAACCCTATACAGGGTTGCTATGAGTTGAACCCAACTCAATGGCTTTTAACAACAACAATATAGCATCATGTCATCTGCAAAGGTATACTTTTTATTTCTTCATTTCTAATTTGAATACCTTTTCTTTCTCTTTCTTGTCTTCTTGTTCTAGCTAGAACATCTAGTACAATGTTGAATAAGGCTGATGGTAAGAGGTGTCCTTGTCTTGTTCCCTTTCTTTAAGGGAATGCGTTCAACCTCATTGTTTTTTCAGGAAAGAATGTTGAACTTTATTTTAATGCCTTTGTTACACCACTTTATATGACTATATGGCTCTTTTCCTTTATCTTATTTATGTGGAAAATGACACTGATTTTTCAATGTTGAGTCACCTTGCAAACTTGGTATGAATCTCACTTGATCAAGGTACTCAATTTTTTGATATGTTGCTGAAGTCCACTGGCTAGAATTTTATTACATCTTTGTTCATTGAGAATATTGGTCTGTAGCTTTCTTTTTTTTTTTTTTGTAATATCTTTGCCTGTTATGCTGGCTCCGTGGAAAATTTTCAGTCTAGTTTCTTTGTCTTCTATGTTCTTAAAAGAGACTGAGGAGAGGCGGGGCTTGATGGTGGCTAGGGTGTAGGTGCAATGAAATTTGCTGTCAACAATAGCACAGAATACTAGGCAAAGCAGAGCCAGGGCAGAGCTCCAAAACTCGGAACCACAGAGATAGGAATATTTTAAACGTCTGAAAGCTTATAGCTTGTGGAGTTTGGAGCTGAAGTAAAAAATTACATACTGTTGAATCTGCCAGGCTGGGCTCGTAGGCCTGAGCCAACATCCTGGGAGAGACCAAGCAGCGGGACGAAATAGGGGCCGCAGAGAAACCAGAGGAAAACAACGCAGGAACCTTGGTACAAAGGTGGATAATATAGTTTGTCAGTTTTGCTTTGTTCTGATTTTCTTTATTTCTTTGGTATCTGGTAATTGACATGCTCACTGTTTGCCCACCTCCATTCTGGGGAATAGAGGGAGCGCCTGAGCCAAGTTGCCACTCCCTCATCATCACCGCTGGTGGGTTCTTCTGCCACAAACCCGCACAGATACTCAGCCAAAGTGGAGGCACTGATCTGTTCCCTTTTTGTTCTGTTTTTTATCATGGGAAAGAGGAGGGGGCTAAAGGGACGGAAAGAGAGTTTAAAGGCAAAATCTCTTGGGTAGCTTTGAGGCAGGAACTTAGGATATTAAACACATACTTATATTAAGCTATAGATTTTTCCCCCCTCTTTTTTTCTGTCCCTTCCCTCCCTTTTCTGTGATTAGAGACTGCAATATTCAGTCTTGTTTTTGCTGGTGCTGTTTTTACTTTTTCTTCTTTTTTTTTCACCTGACTGCTGATGTTTTGCTGTTATATAGCCCCCCTTCTGCCTTTGGAGGACTCTTTGTCTCCCTATATTACACAAGAAGAGTCAGCAACTGCTGCCACATAACCAACTTACAATCACACTCTATAAAACACCAAAACCCAGGCAAGAACCAATACCAGCTGCCATATACCAGAGAAACAGACAACACCTGTGAAAGTTACTCTGAGTTAAGCAATAAGAAGAGTGAAAAGGGAAGCCCACATCCTGATCACATCTTCCTGGAAGCAATCAGAAAGCATAAAAATTTACCAAAACACATATTCAATTAAGTATTAAGGCCACAGATAAACATTAAACATGTCCAAGAAGCAAAAGCAGATGACCATATCAGCTCATGTCCAGAAAAAAGATAAAATGTCTGAGACAAATGACCTAGAAGTATACCTGGACTCCATTCTGGAAGGAGGGCAGGCCTTGGAAATGCCTGAGAA
>NW_006408878.1:2109173-2114416 GCF_000296735.1 Chrysochloris asiatica
TTCAATTTTGTGGCTCATGAAAATCTGTGGAAAACATTGTGGAGAATGAGTATTCCAGAACAATTAACTGTGCTCTTGAGGAGACGCTGGATGGATTTTATTCAGGCAAAGGATGTTCCATGCTTATTTCCTTTCACCATACTTTTTAATCTGTATATTGAGCAAATAATCAGAGAAGCTGGATTATATGAAGAAGAACTTGGCATCAGGAATGGAAGAAAACTCATTAACAACCTGTGATATACAGATGATACAGCCTTGCTTAATGAAGATCAAAGACCGCAGCCTCTGGTGTGGGTTTCATTTCAATGTAAAGAAAACAAAAATCCTCACCAATGGACCAATAAATAACATCAAGATGAATGGGGAAAAGATTGAAATTGTCAAAGGTTTTATTTTGCTAGGATCAACGATCAACACTCATGGAAGCAACAGTTTAGAAATTAAGCAATATAGTATATTAGGCAAATCTGCTGCTGAAGACCTCTTTAAAGTGTTCAAGAGCAAAGATGTCAGTTTGAGGACTAAGGTATACCTGACCCAAGCCATGGTATTTTCAATAACCTCATATGCATGTGAAAGGTGGACAACGAGTAAAAAATCATAAAATAATTTATGCATTTCACTTCTAATGTTGGAGGAGAATACTAAAAGTACCACAGACTGCCCCCTCAAAAAAATCTATGTTGGAAGAAGTACAGCCAGAATGTTTATTAGAAGCCAGGATGGCCAGACTTCATCTCGCATACTTCAGACATATTTTCAGGAGGGACTAGTCCACAGAGAGACATCATGCATGGTAATATGGAGGAACAGTGAAAAAGAGGGAAACCACAAACAAAATTGATTCACACAGAAGCAGCAGCAGTGGGCTCAAGCATAGCAATGATTGTGAGTTTGGCACAGGACCAGCAGTGTTTTGTTCTGTTGTGCATAAGGTTGCTATGATTAGGTAATTTCTGGATGCCACCTAGCAACAACATTCATGAATTCCCAAGTGCATTAGCTAGGAGGTATAATCTATTTTATCCAGTGTTTCCTGGCAGAAAGCTGTGTATAGCTAGAGCCAAAATGTTGCTTCCAGTGGGCTAACCTGACTGCTCAGAATTGGTTGGCTCCAACCACTCTTCTGGAGAAAGATGGGACTTTCTACTCCTGTAAAGATTCCCAGCCTTGGAAACCCTATACAGGTCGTATGTGTCAGAATCCCTGTTGTTAAATGCCGTCAAGTAGATTTCAACTCATAGCGACCCTATGGTTTTTGAGGAAAAGCTGGTGAGCTTGTATTGATGACCCTGTGGTCCACTGCATTGTCCTGCAGTGCCACACCAGGATTCCTCAGAATGCACTAACAGTAGTGAATCTGGGGTTTTACATGATAAAGCAGTCCAGAAACCGAGAATAGGAAATGCTGTTTAATTAAATGGCACCTCTTTTATTTATCCTTATCTCTAGTTCTCAATTAAGAAACAGAGAATGCCAGAAAGATGTTGTTTGTTTCTTATTGACTATAGTGAAATAAAAGCATTCCACTGTGTGGCTCATAACTATAGATGGAAATTCTAGAGTACATCATAAGTTCATACAGAACCTGCACACTGACCATGAGGTAGTCATCTGAACAGAATACTGGGATACTGAGTGATTTAAAATAAGAATATATATGCATCAGGGTTATATACTTTCACCGTACTCATTTAATCTGCTTGTTGTTGCTCAACAGGGGCAGTTAATTCAGTTCCAACTCATAGGGACTCTACGCACAATGGAAAAAACACTGCCCAGAACTTGGCCATCCTCATAATCAACGTTATTATTGAGTCCATTGCTGCTGCCACTGTGCCAATCTATCTCATTGGTTGTTGTGGTTGGTGTTAGGTGCCATCGAGTAGGCATCGACTCATAGCGACCTTATGCACAGCAGAACGAAACAATGTCTGATCCTGGGCCAACCTCACTACTGTTGCCACGCTTGACGACATCGATGCTGCCACCTCTTCCAGGACGTGCAGAAGCCATCCCAAGATGAGTGCGGGAAGAAACCTGGATGCCATGGAAGCCGTCCTGGAGACCAGAAGAAGAGCAGGATGCCCAGCTACCACTACCAACTGTTCTAATCAGGGCCACAATAGATGAATCCTTACAGAATAGGAGAAAACTGTGGAACAGAATTCAATTTCTTTAGGAGTTCAGATTTACTGGACCATTGAGACTAGAAGACTCCCTGAGACTATCCCTCTGGGATCTCTTTAAACCTGAGCAAAGATGAGAAGGTACCAGAACAGGGAAATGATACAACCGGAATGCAGCAAATGAGAATGATGAAACACTGTGAAATTGTAATCAATACCACTGGATTATCTGTAAAAATTGTTCAGTGTGAATCTAAATTGCTATGTACATTTTCACCTTGGTGGTGGTGGTGGTTATGTGCTGTGAAGTCAGTTCCAACTCTTGACAACCTGCATAAGGTTTCCAAGACTATAAAACTTTAGTGGACCAGAAAGCCTCATCTTCCTCCTGAGAAGCCGATGGTAGATTTGAATTGCTGACATTGCAGTTAGCGGCCCAACTCATACACTTTCACCATAAACACAGTAAAATACTTTAAACATTATACAATCCTTTTGAAGGAGTCCTGGTATGGCACTAGAGGATAAGCACTAGACTGAAAGGTCAGTTTGAACTATAAAGCAGGCAGTTCAAACTCACCAGCCACTTCTCAGAAACCCCATACAAGATTAATATCAGTTAGAACCAACTCAATGGCAATTAACAACAGTAACAAATCCTCTTGAAGCTGTAACTTGAAGTTGTAACTTCTAACTTCCTTTTTAGAAATTTCCTACTTCTCCCATTAAAAAAAAATCATTTTCTCATGTACATATTGAAATAAGTTGTATTGCATAAATTAATGGATAATGAAGAGTTTATGAATAAAGGATATTGATAAAGATATTACAGATCATATTAAAATTTCTTATGCCATATTAAATTTATTTGATTTCACAGCCATTAAACTTACCAGATCAAAATTGTATACCATTAGGGACCCCATGACTTGAAAGGACAAGAAGCAAGGAAATTGGCACATTATAGTATATGTGCTAGATAACATGTTAGTGCACATGCTAGTGTGCATATTACACAGTAATAGTCATACTAGATGATATTTTAATATAGGTATTAGGTAGCACATTGGTCCTGTTGTGGTACCGTAGGATAAGCAATGAATTGCTAACCACAAGGTTGGAGGTTCAAACCCACCAGCCATTCCTTGGAAACCCTATACAGGGTCACTATGAGTCAGAACAGATTCCTCAGCACTTAGAAACAACAACATACATGAACATACATGTTCTATAAACATGGTAGATCACGTGTTAGTGCACTATTAGATAATATACTAGTGCTAGATAAAATGTTGGTATACATGTTAGATATCATGTGAGTAGCATGATGTCTGTTCATGCTAGCAGTGTCTCTGTAAGCTCTGTTATTCACCTCGCAGGCAACTATGGAATTGGACATTCACATCCGTCATAAATTCCCTGGTGATGCTTTGACAGGTCAGAGAGGAAAACAAAAAAATTGGTTTGATAAAGAAAAAAACACAGTAACTAGAGGCAGAAATAAAGGAAAGAAAAGTGTTTCTATGCCAGCAGAAAGTAGACAGAGAGGACAAAGAGAAAGCACCAGAAGACATATGTGTTCAGCATGGAAAAAAAAGGAAGAGAAAAATTGAAATCAGAGGGAAGGAAGCTGTCACACAGGGTTAGACAGGGACCCGAGACTCTATCCCTGCCCCACAGAATCAGAATTTTATGTCACTAGGTTGCTCCCATATGCCTCTGCTACTGAATAACTGTTTGAACTTCATTATATTTATGAATGTAGAATCAAGCTGTGCAGTGAATTCATTTTTTAAATGACCTGGCTTGTTTTTCTGAGGTGTCTTTGTAAAGAAATTTCACTATTGCTCCCTTTTAACACTTATGATGAATAATCCATTCTATGGCTTCCTTTCATATTCACTAATCTTTATATTCAACTCTCTATTAGCTACATTTTCATTTCATTAAAAAATTATATCATCCTAGGACTAAAGCCTGGTTCTGGTTTTTTTATGCCAGAGCAATTACATTTCAAAGAGAAAATTTTTATGAGGCTTTTTGTTTGGATTTTTTACTAAGTTCTTACCTTTTAACTTCTTCTACCTATCAATAGATTCGAAATGAGAGCAGAAATATTTTGGGAAAAATTCAAAGACTAGGAATTGAGGGCTTTGGGTTTTCTCATTCATCTCATATATAAAGTATAATCATGATGAGTGCAAATATATATTTTTTTGCATCTTCTTGGTAATAATATCAACAGCAATAATAACAATATAAGTATATTTCTCCTCAACTGGTGTTCCTGGTTCATCTTTATACACTGAATCTAGGTTGCCAATATAAGTATATTTCTCCTCAACTGGTGTTCCTGATTCATCTTTATACACTGAATCTAGCTGGCCAATCAAACACCTCATACCTCTCCAAATTCGGTCTTGTTGTCCCTGTCACTGTTAAAGCAATAATGTACTAAATAGTAAGGCTGTATTATTTCATACAATCTCCACAATTACCCTGAGATAATGTTCTTAGTATTTTCTCCATTACATAGACCAAAAGCCACAGGTACTGAGAGTTAATTATTGCCTGACTAGTTCAGTATTTTGTTATTGTTGTTGTTATGTGCCATGGAGTCGGTTCCAACTTATAGCGACCCTGTACAGGGTTTCTGAGGCTGTAAATCTCTACAGGAGCACCAGAAAACCTCATCTTTCTCCTGCAGAACAGCTGGTAGTTTCGAACTGCTGACCTTAAGGTTCGCAGCCTGATTCATAACCACTACGCAAGTTGCAACAGACTCAACGGCACTTGACAACAACAATAGTTCAGTATTAGAATTAGGAATTAGAAACAAGAATTTGAACACAGGCAGTGTGACTCAGAGCCTGTCATTTTACCACTTTACTATTGTGTGATGACTTCCAATGAATGATGTGGTTGGGAGTGTCCTAAGTAATAAAATAAGTGACCCTATTGCCACAAAGTTATGGTGTTGGAGGAGAATATTGAAAGTGCCATGGACTGTCAAAAGAACCATCAGATCTGTGTTGGAAGAAGTACAGCCAGAGTGCTCCTTGGAGGCCAGGATGGCTAAACTTCGTCTCTCATACTTTGGACATATTGTCA
>NW_006408878.1:2114516-2116250 GCF_000296735.1 Chrysochloris asiatica
ACATACAAAGGCAAGCAAATCAGATTAAGCTCGGATCTGTCAGCAGAAACCATGCAAGCAAGAAGGCAATGGGGAGACATATATAAAACCCTGAAAGAAAAAAACTGCAAACCAGCAAAGTTATCAATCAAATATGATGGTTTAATCAAAACATTACAGGAAAAACAGAAGTTAAGGAATTTTACCAAAGCCAACCCTGCGCTACAAAACATCCTAAAGGGAGTTCTGTGGACTGAGAACCAACAAGAACAGACAGCAACCAAAGATTTACATATGTGGCAGCACCTCCCTAAATTAAGTCAACAGAAAGAAGAGTTGTTAATAAAACAAAACTATAAGAACAAACTCAGAAAATCTGGAAGGTCAGTCTATGATCAAAACAAGTACCATGTAAAAGAAGGTAAACACATAGGAACAGAGATCCAGATAGTGAGAAGGTCAGGTCAATTACAGGATAAAATAGACTGCACTAAATGGACAGAAAAGTTAATGGACTTTGAGGCAACCTCAAAGAAAATTAAGACTTCAAAACATAACATACCAAGAGAATGAAAATCCAAGAAGAATATGAAAACATTAAAACCATGAGGAAACTCACAAGAAAGAACACAAAAATCATGAACTCAACAAAGAAGATAAACAGAACAAAGAAGCAACAACACCACGAAAAAACAAATATAGTGGCAGCAATTAATCAATACCTATTGATAATTACACTGAATGTAAATGGATTAAATGCACCTGTTAAGAGATGGAGGGTGGCAGAATGGATAAGAAAGCAAGATCCTTCAATATGCTGTCTGCAAGAGACACATCTCACACACAGAGACAAAAACAGATTAAAAGTGAAAGGATGGAGGAAAATATACCAAGCTAATTGCAATAAAAAGCGAACAGGAGTGGCAGTACTAATCTATGATAAAATAAACTTTAAGGCAAAAAACAGCATAATAGATAAAGATGGACATTATCTCATGATTAAAGAGATAATTGAACAAGATGAAATAGCCATAATAAATATCTATACTCCCAATAAAAGAGCTTTGAAATATATAAAACAAACTCTAATAGATTTGAAGAAAGAAATAGATGAATCCACAATAATAGTGGGTGATTTTAATACACCACTTTAAAAAATGGATAGAACAACCAGAAAGAAACTTGACAAAGACACAGAAGAACTAAATAACACAATCAGCCAACTGGACCTCATAGATGTGTACAGAGCATTCAACCCAACAAATACACAATACATATTCTTTTCCAGTGCACACGGAACATTCTCCAGAATAGACCATGTTTTAGGCCACAAAACAAATCTCCATAAATTTACGAATATCAAAATACTACAAAGCATCTTCTCAGACCACATGCTATCAAATTAGAAATCAACAATAGGAAGATCAAGGAAATCAAGTCAAATACATGGAAACTGAATAACACACTGCTGAAAAGTGACTCGGTAGAAGAAGAAATTAAACGTGAATTCGCAAAGTTTCTAGAAATAAATAAGAATGAAAACACAACATACCAAAATCTTTGGGACGCAGCGAAAGGGGTGCTGAGAGGACAATTTGTTGCAATAAACGCACACATTCAAAAAGAAGAAAAAAACAAAATTAACACATTAACACATCACCTACAACAATTAGAAACAGACCAATAGAGGGAACCCACAGCCACCAAAAGAAAAGAAATAATAAAGATTAGAGCAGAAATAAATGAGATAGAAAA
>NW_006408878.1:2116350-2118383 GCF_000296735.1 Chrysochloris asiatica
TTGGTAAGATGGAGGCTCAGAGAAAATGAGGAAGACCCCCAACGAGATGGATTGGCCAAGTGGCGGCATCAATAGGCTCAAGCATGGCAACTGTAGTGAGGTTGGCCCAGGATCGGGCAGTGTTTCGTTCTGCTGTGCGTAAGGTCGCTATGAGTCCGTAGCAACTCAATGGAACCTAACAACAACAACATTGCCACAGAGAAGATGGGTTACACAGAGAAGTAGAAGGGCTTCCTGCATTGCTGATTCTCAGGGAATGAGAGAGATAATTAAGAAAATCATCAGTTCCTGGCTGGTTTTTTTCTTCATCCTTTTGCCTTTTATGTCTTTAGCTGTTGTTCTGAACAGAGCATTTGGCTTCAGGTCCTCCTAGACAGCATCGGTAGTTGGCAGAGCCATTGATAAATGATTGTGTTTTGGCTGACTGTATCAGACACAGTATGGTGTGGTATCCTGAGCCAAGAAAATATCTTATACTGATAGTGTATTTCCTGGGTGGAGTATATTGCTACTGCCACAGCCCATTTGAAAAGCACTTTACCTGATAGCCATTCCTTTTCCCAACCATGATACCATAGACCTGTCCTTCCATGACCTAAACCTTTCAGACCAGCCATTCAATTCACCCAAGAAAAATGCCAGTGCCCCTTGGCAGCAAAACATAGAGTTAATTTTGTATATTATTTCACATAATGTTTCTTCCAAGTTTAATTTTTGGAAATTACAAATAGAAGTACCGCTATTTTTTCAATTAAATAAAATTGTATTTCATTTAAGTCAATGGACTAAATAAATTTAATTTAAATAAGTAATTTATTTTCACTTACATAAACAAAAATCATTGACAAACAAAATATGTGTTACAGTAGCATATGTGAAACTTAGGTAATATCTCCCACTACAGGACTTCAGACAAAAAGACACACTAGGAAGAAGGAGAGGCAGACCACTTCTGAATAGTTACCTAAAGAACATTACGAATAGCAGTGAAACATTGCTAGATAGAGTGCCAGATGATGCGCCCCTGAGGTTGGAAGGCACTCAAAATAGAAAGAGCTGCCTCCCCAAAGATGTTAGTGAGTGAATGGAGCAAATCTTTCCATATCTCGGTTTGCTGATGTGGCGCAACTTGAAATGAGAAGAAACCGCTGTAAACAACTATTAACAATCAGAAAATGGAATGTCCAAAATATGAATCTAGGAAAATTGAAAGTCATAAAAAATGAAATTGAATGAATAAAGATTAATTTCCTAATCATTAGTGAGCTTATGTGAACTGGTAGTGCCATTTTGAATCTGACAATCATCTGGTTTACTATGCCAAGAATGACAAATTCCAGAGAAAGGCCATCAAATTCATCACTAAAAAGAACATTTCAAGATCTATTTTAAAGCACAATGATGTCCATGATAGGGTAATATCCATGCGTCTACAAGGAAGACCAGTTAATATCACTATTATTCAAATTTACACACCAACCACTAAAGCCAGTGATGATGAAACTGAAGAATTCTTCCAACTTCTTCATTCTGAAATTGATCATAAATGCAATCAAGATGCATTATAATTACGGGTAAATGGAATGCAAGAGTTGGAAACAAAGAAGGAGGATTCTTGGGTAGAAAATATGATATTTGTAATAGAAATAATGTTGGGGATCACATGATATAATTCTGCAAGACCAAAAACTTATATATTGCAAATAACTTTTTCAACAATATAAAAGGCAATACACACACAAACCTTACCAGTTGGAATACATAGGAATCAAATTGACTACATCTGTGGAAAGAGATGATGGAGAAGCACAATATCATCAAGCAAAACAAGTCCAGGGACAGACTGTGGAACATAACATCGAAGCTGACGAAAATTAAAACAAGCCCATGTTGTTGTTGCTGTTGTTAGGTGCCATTGAGTTGGCACCAACTCATTGTGACCATATGCACAGCACAATGAAATATTGTCTGATCCTGGGCCAAACTCACCACTGTTGCCACACTTGAGTCCATCGATGCTGCCACCTGGCCAA